>NC_087219.1:3864382-3946882 GCF_015104395.2 Macrobrachium nipponense | reverse complement strand
TTCCCCTGCACAACCTCCTAAACCCCGGCATTACATCCCCAACCCCTCATCCTTTCTTTACCTCTAACCTCCTGCTCCCCAACCTCCCCTAAAATCACCCCCTCAGACCCCTAAGATCTTCCCCTGCCCTTATGCATATTTCCCCGACCGCTAAGTTCATTCCCCCACCTCACACCGCCAGTAGTTCCTGTTTTACTAGTGGAACTGAAATGGGAACCCAGACCAAAGAATCGGTAGTTGAAGAAGACATGAAAACCGAAACTCCGTCAGCAGTTCCCGTTTTGCAAGTCGAAGCAGGAACTCAAACAGAAGAAGTCACAGTCCCACGGAGGGACATTAATTAAAACGAAGACCTAAAAACGGAACCTGAGTGCTGATGGCGAAACTCAGACCGACGTCATTCTCGTGGAAGACTTCAATGTCAGTAAGTTCCTGCTAACCTACGATGAGTTCCATTTATTTATATATAGAGCTCTTTTCTGTAACATTGGATATGAAGAACACTGCTAGCTGCAATCCTTCACGAAGTCCAGGATGTAGAGATTAGTCTCCCAGATGATATCCTCACACCGAGATACCTCTACGGAACTCCACCGACTATTAATTGTTAATTACTTAATTGGCAATTAACTACTTTTTCTACTAATTAACAACCTTCCCCTCCCCTCCGTTTTCGGTCGCCTCATCTCTAACGACCGAATTCTTGAACTGTCACTTAACTACCGCTTAAGCTGTAGCCAACTTTTGTTTTGCTATTTTTGAAGCTGATCATTTTTCGTTTTTCTCTCATCGATCTATCACCTAACGATCGTGCTTTTCTTCTATCGTCGAGTAATGGAATGTGGTACTTGAACTCCATGGAGAGTTGCGTTTTTTTTTTTTTTTTTTTTTTTTTTCTACTACGATAACTTTTTCGATTTCCTTACTGGCTATCTCCGACTCGCCAGGACTCGCTACTATTGATCTTTTTCTCCTACTGCTGGGTACAACCTTAGGGTTCAAAGGGGTTTGTAACCTCGCATGGTCACATTTCCTTTCACTTTTGCAAATCATATTCCGCCTGCATATTACACTGATATTCTAATAAAGGCTCACGACATATCCTTAAATTCACCTTTCCAACTGCAAAATATTCATATGACCTACGGGCTGCTCTGTGAGCAAGTGCCCGTGATGGCATAAGGCCAGCTTAATCTCAAACAACAACAACAACAGTCACAGTCCTTTATTCACCAGAGAATCGAAGGTCAGCTGACGCGTTCATTGAAGGTTCCTTGTTGTCGTTGTTTATGATTAACCTGGCGCTATGCCAGCACGGGTTCTTTTTCATTAAGCAACCCTCAAAATCCTCGTATTCCGGAGAGCATTACAGTTTCACCACCACCACCACGAAGGCGTGGCGTTTAAATATCTGCCCTGATGCCAATTTTACAAAAAGGACAACTTTATAGGTGTGACAGACCGTTGATTGAATGTCTTTGAGACAAACCCTGAGGTCATATTTAGAAGATTGTAGGGGTCGTTTTTCATTTCCAGGTATTTTAATAATCTTTTTATTCCGTCCTGCTCTCTCTCTCTCTCTCTCTCTCTCTCTCTCTCTCTCTCTCTCTCTCTCTCTCCTAAATTTTAGAGCTATTTTCTTATTTTAACATTTTAATTATTTTGTCAGTACTTGTAAATGTACATTTATCATTATTACCAAAATAAATTGGTTACTTGAAGGTAGTTGATGAATGCTACAGAATTAGGAGATATATTTCTTGTTCATTTTTCGAATTACGAATTTTAAAAAACACTGTTCTTTGTCGCCTATATATCATCTATATCTATAACGAGGAGTGTCGTCCTTTTTAAGTTTCCAATCAATTATCTTGTCAGAGAGAGAGAGAGAGAGAGAGAGAGAGAGAGAGATCTGCTTGTATACAATTGTATATAACTTACTTTATGTTATGCTTTATTTCATATTTCCTTGCTTACCAATTTATTCTTTGCTTATGATATTAAGAAATCAAAATATTTCTAGAAAGGAGACCGTAACGACCGGAAGTGCCCCTTGGAGACAGCTTTTAGATACTTACCAAAAGCTTTAAACGCACGAGGTGATTGAAATGTTGGCTACATCACCAAAATGAAATGCCATGGTAATAGAAGATCTGATTCCGTTTTTGTTTTGTTATTGAAAATAAATAAATAAATAATTGAATAAATAAATAAACTCAAAACTAAAACTTTATTAATCATGAACTTTGTAACTAACTTAGAATTTTGAGTAACGAAAAAGATATTTGAAATCTGCAATGGGAGAAATGGTTTTATCTTTATTGTTGTTATAGATTTGGCAGATATGCAGATATCGAATAAAGGGGAGAGCTAATTTCATTTTGGAATGACTTGCTAGAAATTGATACCGGTTTTGAATGGAAATTAAAGGCCTTAGAGGAGGAGCTACGGTCTGCCTCCTAGGTTCATTAGGAGTGAATTATCGTGCTGATAGGATACCAGTTAAGTTTGCTTTACTCATTGCGTAAATAACTATATCGACTCTCGATTCTTAAAAATAAATGAATAAATAAATAACTTTAAAAAATTTTTTTTTTTAAAATTTTTTTTTAAGAAACATCTCAATTATAATTAATGGGCCAAGTTACACGATAATATATTCATCAAGAATAGAATATGGAATGAAAATATAAATTTAGAAAGGCGATGATGAGGAAGAAAAAATTTTGGTCTCAACACAAGGAACTATGGATATCTCCTCAGAACAGAAGCATCACTCTTAAACAAAGGAAGATCTATACTAAAATGTCTGTAACTATAAACATTTCTTCAAGGATATAACCCTAATGGAGCTTTAAAGAGAGAGAGAGAGAGAGAGAGAGAGCAAGCATTTCCAATGCACACATTTTAAACTTCAAATGACAAATGTGCAGTCGTGAACCAACCTCGACATTACGTAAGCTCATGGAACGTAAACATGCGGCCATTGCAAAAGTTGGAGAGCTCTAGCTTTGTTATGGCGCCAATGAAGCAGACATCCTTGGAGTAGATATATCACTACTTTTGATTCGCCTGGTTGTGGGCATTAACTTTGATTTACGCTATTACCACAGTTAGGCATTGCAGGGTAGAAGCATTTCCCATTTTAATGCAATACACTTGTTCTCTTCAAGGGGCACTAATACCCAGGGTTTCGAGTTCAGCTTTTGTACATTTAGCATAAAATTGTCTACAAATTCTGTAATTTAGTGATAAGTCGGCCTGTATCACAATTAATGCCCACCTCGCCCAATGGAGCTAATCTGTTAACTTTCCACGACACTGTCTTGTCATCTGACATTTGTTGCATTATATTAAAGTAAATTTAGTAGTACACATTATTCAATCTAGTAATTTCTCTCTATATGATAATATTTAAAACACTCAAAATTATTATATTAAATAACACTGACATTAATAAGTGATCTGTAAGAATAAATCACATTAACGAGTGTGTTTCTTTTTGTAATAATGACTGATATAAGGCAACGTAATTACAATTTAAGTCATCTGTGTTATGATGATAGAGTTAATCCCTAGGTGACACAGACTGGATACCAAGGTGATAAGACCTACGTAGTGCATATAATGCAAAGTAGAGTATAAAGACTTTGATACTTAGAAGGAAAGTTAAACATAAGGGGGTTAATTTCAACAGCCTTTAGTGATAAAATTTGATTACACAACCCCATGGCAAGACATGAAATCCCTGTCTCGCACATGGCTACATTGCATGATTATTTCTCTATTGTATGAAACATATACTTGCTTCATTGGTTCATTGGAAAGTGCTTTCAAGAGCTTTTAACTGATGATAAATTTATCAAAATATATATTTAAAAATTTAGAACAGTAGAGCCAAAAAGCGAACCCAGTTATGAAATGCATATCTAGATATCTTTTACTTAAAACACTGCAGCGCCGTATTTTCTACATGCTTAATTATATGCATTTAAAAGGGATTTTGAAGAGCTTCCCAAAGAGCCGATATTTTATTAAAACAATCGGCGGACGAGACAGAGTTTGAAAAAGTTCGTCCTGGCAAGAACGGATGCTGTTAATCGCTTCATTCAGCGTCCATCTCCAACCCTTTCCTGTTGGCGGGCCCGCGCAAGTGACAATCAGCGTTTTAATACATTTAACAACATGTCCATTCCATGTTTATAATTCCATGCGTTAAGATCCAAGAAAAAACGAAAACTAAAAAACTCTACTTATTAAAGTAAGACAAACGAGCCTAATAATTATTGCAAGAGATGTGTTTCATGTAAAAACCACAGTCCAAAATTAGTTAACATTCAAATTTAATTTAATCTCTTCTCAAATATCTTCATTGATGGCGATAACGTTTCTAAAAGATAAATTAGCTCTAAACTACGTTGCTGAGAAGAGAAACAAAGCCAGGAAATACCAAATTGGATTCTAAAAGGTCAAGGAAAAGTGTATCCACAATCCATGTGTTTCATTTTGACCAAGTGCGTTAAAATTGTAAAATATTGTATATTTTCTCTGATAAAAGATAAAAAAAAAAAAAGTGCGATAGGGAGACGATAATCCTCCAAGAATAATTCCGTTCACAGAGCAATTAAGGCTCAGAGGGAGAAGCCACGGTCAGCGTCCTAGATTTTGCGAAAGGATTATCACGGTCAATATACCAGTTGGGTCTACCGCCTTATTAGGGGATTCAGAATTCACAGAGTAGTGACCTTTGGGATTGAGCTTCCATTAAGAAAACGACATCCAAAGGAAGAAAAAGTGGCCTCAGGGTCTGACTGTTGGTATAAAACCTCGATGGCCGATGAAATTCTAATGCAGTCTGACCTGTGCTCGCTGGTATCACCTTATACACGGTCTCCCGTCTCCTTCTGCAGGATTACTCTCCGAAGTTCGAATTGGTGAAATATGGAGTGCGTTACAACAAGGTAAATTTTCGGATTCTTTTAAGACCTTAGTACTAAAGTAAGAAATATTACAGTGCATAGTGGTTACAGCAATTCATTGCAATTTATTCATTAATTGAATTATTTAATTCTACTATATAGACCTCATGTTTCTTAGTGGTTACTGATACCTTTATTGAAACAAAGTGCTCCACATTATTGCAAACAATCTTGGAGGGAGTAACAATTTCTTAGGCCTAACATAGTCACGAGATATGTTTCATTTGCCTGTATTTTTTTTTTTTTTTTTTTTTATCAGTTTACTTTTCCCTTCATCGCCTAATAGTTGGTGTTGTTATTTTCCAGCAGCAGCAGTTGGAGGAGTGAAAGCTCCCGCGCAAACCGTTGGCGGTGTCTCCGACTGGAGGGAGGACGTGAAGAGAAGGGCGAAGAGGCCGAGGCCGACTTTGGCCGAACAGGAAGCAGAGAGTCTTCGGCAAAAAAGAGGGAGACTCGATTATCTAGGGACTGACAAGGGACGAGGAGCCTTCAGCCTTGTCGACTTCCTGGCTGCTCTGCCTCGCCTCCGTCGCCAACCTTCTCCCCGCCGAAGAGGAGGAGGAACAGGAGGAAGAAACGGCACCTCCAGAAAAACCGTCTCTTCGAAGGCCGACCAGACGCCGGCTGATGTTCTAATTTAATTGTTATTTTCATAAATCATTATCGTAGATATATACCGATTTTATTATGTATGTTGTAGAAAAATATAATATATATGTTACACAAATGAATATGGATTTTTACTCAAGTTGCCTGACCAAAAAATAAATGAAAATAAGAGATGAGACATTTAAATACAAATGAGAGTTGGACATTGTGTAGAGCATATGACTTTTCTGCTTATTATAGATCTGATATTCCTTTATCACAAGCCATATCTATATGCCTGCATGTCGTCAAATCCATGCAAAAAATCAAGTTGAAAAATGCA
Source organism: Macrobrachium nipponense (assembly GCF_015104395.2). Lineage (NCBI taxonomy): Eukaryota > Metazoa > Arthropoda > Malacostraca > Decapoda > Palaemonidae > Macrobrachium > Macrobrachium nipponense. The sequence goes on along the minus strand of NC_087219.1, from coordinate 3,940,972 downwards.
AAAAAATTGAACTGATAGATGGATGAATACCAAATTTGTCAACGCAATAAATAAATTACAATATTCAAATGGATATATAAATAGACAATCCAAAATAGAGATTATAGCTCTTATGTGAATATTTTCTAGACTTTGAGAATAACATTATGAATATTCCGTGGAACAAATAAAGAACAAACGGCTGATCCATTACATCCTAATGTCAAATTTATTGATTTTTTATATTAAAAAAAAAAATTCGTAATTGTCGTTATTAGATAACATACCATCTTCAACATTAGTTATATTGTTATTTCGATATTCATCCAAACTACTACAGTACACTACATTATGTTATGAAGAAGAGTAAGGGACTTGGAATACCGCGCAGTTTACAAGGAATAACACCTTTCTTCAACACACTGCCAATAATAGCTGTATCCTAAATAAAGTTTCATTACAAATCTGTCATGCTTGGCTGAAGCTTTACCTTGAACAAAATTTGTACCATTCATGACCTGATCATATTGTTGGAGGCTATTACTGCCACCATTATTCAAAACTTCCAGTGCAACATCATCTTCCCAGTTGATATCGAATTTTTTCCGCCATTTCAGAATTTTATTCTTTTGATACTCTGAATAAATTATATTCTGCAACATCCCTTTCACATCCTTTATCTAAATCATGAGCTATTTCAATCATATAGGTAAGGACTACCTCAGTGAGATTATATCCACACAAAGCGCACATCATGTTCTTACATTTCTTAATCAAATCATCATCAGTAGGTGACCCAGAGTTCAGTGCAAGCAAAGCACTTTGGCTATCTACAAATCCAAAGTTTTTTCTTCATAGAAGCATGCTGGAGGCCCACATATATGGCATACAATTCAGCAGCAGTGCAAGAACGTCTGCTGTCTGCTTGCTTATTTATTTTTACTTACGCACAAGTCCCATACTCAAAAAATTCCCTTCTAACGATGCCACACTGTGTTCGATTTTCAGCAACGGAACAATCATAATACGTATGGATGACCTTTTCCACTGGATGCTCTGATATTTTCTGGATAAACATTTGCTGTGATTCATGACGATTACAATTTACTTTCTTTTCCTTGCTCGAGTCTATCCTTACAGCTATATTTCCCATAATCCAGGGCCTCAAACACAGTACTTTTGGCAAAGGAACACAAAATCCCTCAACTTCATATTTACACAATCTTTGACAAAGCTGCTTTGCATATGCATTTCTCTTGAAGTTGCTACTAAAGCCACCAGTGTATTTATCAACAGCATTCTTTAGGTGAATATCACCACTCGTACTAATCCTCAAAGTAGAAATGGGTGTCAGGTCCATTACTCTGTTAGTGGTGGTTGGGAGGTTGAGCTCCTTTCTCAAGATCTTGATTGTTGTCTTTGGGCAACGAAGTGCTGCAACTCTCATCGCTTCATTTGGAATGAGCTCCAAAGGCCCGAGTATGAGGCAAGGATAGGAGCTGAATGGTCTATTATACTTCTCACATTGTGCTTAGATATACAGATCTTATAACTGGCACACCAACACATTTTCCATAATTTGACAACGATTTGAAGGCTTCAACCTGCTAATTTCGGTATTGAAACAGACATGCATTCCTAAATACTGTTAACTAGTAACGTTTTAAAGTTTTATTCCATCTATGCTTCGTGACTGATTGCTTTTTTTTATTCATTAACGGGCAGACCTAATGAACGACAGAGACTGTAGTTGACCAATCACACATGATCCTCATTTCTACACTGAATCTGCATATATTGTAACTTGTGGTTCTCCATAAAATTTATAAGAAGCTATCCTGTCCATAAGAATATTGAATAGCATAGGGCTGAGAACACCCCATTGTGGGGTACCCAATTCAAATTCTCTCTAAAGACTCATGACCTTGAAACCAGACACTGGCCTCTCTGTTTGATAGGTAATCTGAAATCTGCACTAAAATCTTGCCTTTTATGCCTTGACTCAAGACTTTCTAAAATGACTTCCTTATTTACCTTGTCAAAGGCATCCTTGAGGTCTACAATTAACTTCAGCATTACTTAGAGATTTAATCACACAATCTGTGGTGCCCGACAAACGACTTTGATGACATCTCATAGAATCGTATATAAACATATTGTGACAGTAAAGTTTATTTTAAAAACCTTTAGTTTATGAATGATTACCATAAGATGCTACTAGGCCTAAATCAGAGAGAGAGAGATTGTGAGATAAATTAGGGGTTATATATTAAAGTGTTCGTAGACATACGTACAAAGCAGCCCTTCCCTCTCTCCCAGGTACCCACCCCACCCCTTGCCACGTCTCTCTCTCTCTCTCTCTCTCTCTCTGTGCTATCCAATAAACGGCAATGTAGGAGACTCTGTTAAAAGGGTTCTAATCCTTTAATGTCACTCAAATATAAAAAAAATTCGCCATTAGCTTCAACCCAATCCAGAGTTGTATGGACAAAGGCGCTGGCCAATATTGAGAAGAGTTACTTGTTATGAATTTGGAAGGATATTATTTTCTTTTTATGTATAATTTATAATAGTCCTTCACCTAAGCACACTTTGTACACGTGCACAGCAAAATATCTTAGCCATTATGTAATCGATAATCTATAGCATCTGGACTCTTATGGCCATATTTGATAGGTATGTAGAAAATAGTTATTTCCTAATTTTATTTAATTATTATGTTTACATTTCCTTAATATTTCCTTAATATTAAAGTAACCTCAGATTTCCATCATATGGGGATTCTAACTGTTAGTGTATTTTCTTTATATTTTTCAGGCGTTACATTACACCAGAAAGAAGGCGCAAAGAAGAGGAAACCTCCAACGCCAGAGAATTTGTCCAAAGAGCAGAGTCAAGGCGCCATCCTCCCAGCTCCTACGTGTCCAACCTACTCCCCAATTACTCCAGACTACAACAGACTCCCGGCTCTAGTCTACTCCACAATTACTCCGACCTGCTGCCCTAAAGGAGACATAGTCTGGAGGGAGCGAGGTGTCTCTAGAGACCGCCGGAGGGAGCTCTAGTATATTTTTGTCGATGATGCCGACCGTTGGAGAAAAAATAAAATGTTACTAATAATAATAAAACCTAGGAGCAAGTTAAGGCTAGTGATTATTCAATATTTAAAAAAAAAGATTCCAGAAATATATAAGGCTAATGATTATGCAACAGACTCGCAACGGAATGACTCGTTCGAAGGAAAAAGTCTGAAATCGAACTGGAAAAACCCGACTCGTTCATGGAAGGAAGACTGACAAACAAGTGACTCTTTGGAAGGAGTACTAAGTTTAAAATCAGACTTAGATCATTAGACGCAAGTTAATAGAAGTTTCTAGCAATGATGCAGCAATGATTCAATAATAAATTCGGGAAAGCAGTTTCATCAGATAATTAGTATGAATGAAACTACGATTATAAACTGTGATTGTGAGCGTAAGATTTTTTTTAGATTGTCTAGGATTTTAACCTGTGATTCTGTTTATCTATAAGTTTTTTTTAGTTTCCAGCTAATTGAGCCTAGGATTTTATTCTGTTTCATATATCCACAGTTTTGATTGATAAAGCCTACAGCAGTAATTTGGGTAAATTTGTCACAACCTATTTTTTATAGTAAGTTATGAAATGTATAGATTCACTGAGAATCAGTATTTTAAGTTCAATGAAAGACTGTCGGAATTGCATTGAATTATGCAGTTCTTCTAACCTACTAAACAAAAAAAATTACCTTTGTTAGTAATACAGAAGTAAAATCTTTAACAATTTAAGAGTATAACTCCAGTGAGGGTATGCAGGTCATGATACTGTTCACACCGTCATTCACATGCCCCCAAAATCGTGATCCACTGTAATTATACTGTTCTCGCGCCCTCACACCTAACTCGGACAACTATGTTACCCAGAAGCTCGAAGAGTCGTGTACGACAGCACCAACAGTGGCCACCTGGTAAATAAGAAACGGTTTCATATAATTTGTTGAATTACATTATCAAGTTAAATTTGCAAAGCCTGAATTAAAAGACAATCATCACTACCATGCTTCTTAGACTTCTGCAGTTCTCCCATTTTGAAAAATCCACAGGGATCAACTAAAGCATCAAACATACTAAAGCCAGTAGCCAGGAATACCAGAACACGGAAAAATCAATGAAAAATAACAATTAGAGCAATGTGACTCAAATGGACTCAACTCTGCGAGATTACAATAATTCAACACAACGTGAAATACAGGAAAACAGAAATTTGAATTATACAACATATGTAGAGAAGAAGACCCTGACAGTAATAATCAATAAGCTTGGTATGAAACTAAACTATGAAAATGTTTGGGGGTAATACATATACGCAAAACTTCACTGATTCCCCCTTTGCAAGGATAGCAATAGCAACCAAGAATAATATTAGTCAAAATAATTGGTGATTTACAAGACTACTTTTTAGCAGTCCGAATGCAAACTAACAAAGGACCAATAGTGATCGCTACAGCTTACAAGCCGCCAAGAAGACATTATTTGGTACCGTTATAATATGTGGGCTACCTTTTGAATATGGCCTACAAAATTATATTTGTTATAGTATGTGGTTTACCTCAAAAAGCATATTGTAAGGAAGTATAATATCTGCCTGGTGGTAGATACCTATAGAACTGCTGGTAACAATTAAAGGATGCCGTTTTAGCATGTTTAGTAACAGGTGGTTAAAGTAACAGGTAGTTAAGGAATTGCTGGTTTAGTAAGTGCTTGTTTATGGTTCTTCTCCTACCTTTTTAGGAAAAAGGAAGCAACTTTTATTTCTTTACGAAGAAAACAACTTAGTTTATTAAATTAAACCCTACAAAGATGTTGCTCAGAGAATTTTATTTAATAGTTGCTGCCAGTGATAAAAGTGCAACGTTTTATTCACGAGCGAAGGGTAAGTTCATGAGTCCTGTGAGAAATGTGACTGTCCCATGAGACTAGCAAGCAAAAAATCTCGTGGACAAGATAGAATGGTTTGGAGATGCAAACGAAAAGGAAGCCAGTTAACCAAATCTACTCGAACGGGAACAAGTTTTTCATATATACAGATCTGAGTAGCAAATTGAATAGTTTCCTCTCGTTGCGCAGAAGTAAGGAATTATTGTATCTGTGGACCCTTGACATGGGAGTGTATACAGTGCAAACTATTACAGGAAGGTCTCCAACGATAATAGTGGAATGGTTTAATTATTGCCGTGAAGTTTGCTCAGCAAAATTTCGGTTAGAACAAGGGGTCAAATGAAGGGCACTGAATCTTCATCAGTGCAAATAGATGAGGCACGCTTCGCTGGTCGCAGAAAGTACAATAGGGGTCGCATGTAAAGACAGATCATGCACCAGAAGAGGAAGAAGAAATTGTTGAGAACAATCTCAGTCATAGACTGAGAATCGATGGGCCATGGGTGTTCGGGTTGATTCAAGGATGAGATGTGAGGTACTTTTATGTGGAGAAGCGAAATGCTGAAACTAATACCGATAATCCAAAGGGAGGTGGAAGGTGGTTCAGTGATCCACTCCGACGAGTGGCCTGCTTATCGACCACTTCAGCATTTTGGATTTGAACACGAGACTGTTAACCATCAGCACCATTACGTTGGCCCAGCTACTGGTGCTTATACTCAAAGAATTGAGAGATCTTGGCTGGAAACCAAATTCTGCATTATAAAGAAAAAGCGTAGATTCCCAATTCATCACTTCCAAGGCCATCTTGATGAATACTGCTGGCGATTTTCAAAGGGAGCTGATGCAGACTTATTTATATGTTCGTTCTTGGGGGTTTTGGATCAGAAATTTTTAATGATTGAAAACCGAATTAAATTTTTTAAGATCTTAGCATTTTAGAATGTTTCCATATTGTAGAATCACATATGCAAATTAGATAATTTTTTAAAAATAAATGTGAAAAATAGGAAATAAGAGAAAAGTGAAACCAAATATAATTTGAGGAAATAAAATTTACCTCAATATTACCATTACGAAAGGACCAGCTTTGATCATATACCAATGGTAATCACATTGTCAACATATCCAATAATGATTCCATTCTTAGAAATACCAAATATAAAAAGAGCAATTTGGGAAAGCTTCAAAAATGAAATGGAAGTTAAAGTGAGTAGACGAACAGTAAATTCAAATGAAATAGAAACAAAATAAATAGCAGACGAAGAAATTTAAGAATGGTACAGAAAAATATATAAAAATAAAGATGGAGCTTTAAAAAAAATCATACCCAAAATAAATACACTACATTTCCACACCCTATTAGTAGTGATAAGTTAAAATCAATACAACGGCACTACAACAACATCCGAAATACAGTACTTATAACAGTTGGAACAACACATTAATGAAAGGCTATGTTTCACTACAAGAACAGTTAGTACAAGAAAACTCAAGATTATATCATCAAAATTGGGAAGACTTAATAACAAACAAATACAGTACAAAGACCCAAAAAATTTTGGAGCTCCGTTTCAAGACTAATGGGAAACAAAACTAATACATCGCCATACATAAAGCATTCGAATGAAAAAAATATACGATGACCAAAAAAAAGAAGTATTGCACATGGCCTACTGGCAGAAAAAAATTCAGATAACGCAGGAGGATAACCAAAATTTCGACAACCAACATAAAAAATATTTAAGGAATTCATTGAATAACATCGACGCAACAAATTCGCGCCATGCAGCTATATTAACAGACTATGAAAACTGCCCAGAAACAAGGAGATATAGAGTTATGGAAAATCAAAATTATAAAAATTTCACACCACAAGACACCAGGAAGAAGTTTAATTAACAAGGTCATAATTTAAAAATTACCAAACATTGCATTTGAAAAATTAAGAGATACACAATTGGCCTCGCTCAATGGGATATTTTCCAATTATATTCAAGAATGCAATAATGATTTTGATACCCAAACCAGGAAAAGATACTCTTCTGGTCTAGAATTATAGACCAATATTACTAGAAATAGTTGGTAAAATATTATTTGAAAATAATTAACAACAGATTAGGGTTGTTCCTAGATTTTAATAAATGCACAAAAATCAATATGGATTTAGAAAAGGAAGAGGAGCCCAGATTGCAACAGCAACAATACATGAGAGAAGTACCTATGCAAACTAGTATGTAGAGATATAACCAAGGCATTTGACAAAGTAAGAATACAAGGACTTCAGTACAAAATGTTACATCTCGACCTTCCAGGCATTTTTGAGAAAATACTAAGCAACTTCATCAAAGATCGAACAGCACCAATAGTCACAAAACTACATAGGGAATCCATTCCCGCTACTAAGAGGAGTCCCACAAGGATCTGTATTCAGTCCAACATTATTCATATTATTATATATACATCAGATGTGACTCCGCCACCGGAGTACTGTACTGATGTTTGCTTTGCAGATGCTATAACTCAAATAGTTGATATAACTCAAAATAGTTATATACTCAGAAAAATGTACACGAAGAAGGGACCCAACTTTGAAAAGACAAGTAGTACAAAAACCAATAGACCAAATTGAAAGAATAAATAAATTGAAAAGAAGTGGAAGACAAGAGACAAACAAATCCAAATTCCAAATGGTATCAGTATCTGCATAAAAACCTGCACAAATAATGTTAGACTAACAACCAATGAATTTTACTAAAACGAATACTAGCAATGCAATTCGGACAAAGAGGAATATCAAGGTATGTGAGAGAACGCATAAGAACAGCAAGAACACAAAAATACTTTGCTAAATGGAATATCCACCAATACCCACGTGTTTAGCATCGATCTCCAATATAAATGCATTACAAAAATGACAAAATAAGACGCTAAGGTCAGCAGTGAGAAACAATTAATTAGACTACTATCTGAATATAGAACACATACACAAAAAATACTTAGTAGAAGAAATTAATCAGATTATCCATACTGGCAACCAGTATATGGAGTAAACTAGTTCAGTGCAAAAGTGAATTGACAGAAGAATCGGAAGCAGGAGAGAGAAACTACCCAAACAACAAAGACCACAGAAGGTGGAGAAGAGAATCTTCAGAATTATATTCATCGCGATGAACCTCAACCATTATACTATTAAGAAATGTCTTTGTGAAAAAGTAAGATGTATAATTTACTATGTAAATATACTGCAAAATCATGATAAGTTAGCATTAAGGTTAAAATTAGAAAAGCCTCGGAGTGACAGAGATACATTGACAAAACCTAAAAGCATTACGGTTGTCCTAAACAATATTTGTATCGTGAAAAAAAATTCGTATTTCAGTTATTATAATAATAATAATCATAATAATAATCATAATAAATACCATTCTAAAACGACAGTACAAATAAATAAAAAACACTTACTGGAACAAAATACACTAAACGCTCATAGTCGAAATTAGTACCATGTCCTCTCATGTCAAAACGTGTGCTATATATAAAGCAAATACCACAAAGGTACACTGCAAGACCACACAGTTAATTCAGTGTTCCCACGCTCACTCAGCATGTGACCTCCCCAGGAAGATAGATTTCCTTGGACACTCTCAAGGCAACGACGCCCACCGCTCAGCCTAACGTCGAAGTCGCCTCAAGAACCTCGATGCCTGATACACACTTAACGACCCATTAAGACTGACCACCGACAGATGCTTGTTACGAACTTTAAACTTACCTATTCACTTGTTACAATTGCAGTTCTGAACGCTACACTCCATTTGATGTATATCAATAAACCTTTTGAATTTGAACAATGTGATTGTAACATGAGAGATCATAACATTCCATGTATTGTAACACTGATTGCGTGTAATATTGAAATCATTAAATACTACCTTTGAGTAAAAAGCAAATTGATTACTATTTTTTGTAATCCATAATAATTTGTAAATATTCTAGGTATATAACTTTGTAATATTTTAGTAATATCCCACTTATGTAAATGTAATATTTTTTGTAGAAATTTATTAGTAAAATCTGACAATGCCTTTTAAAGCACAGTAAAAATATAGTGACTTATTTTAGAATAAATAATAGTATGTTGCCGGAAATATGTGAATGCAAAATAATTTGTGACAATTTTTTTCTAAAATACTCTAAGCTACCAATCGGTAGTGACTGACAACATACAATACACACGTATGTAAAAGATCATTCAATATGTTCATAAAACATTATGTATGTTATATAGTAAGGTATATTTCTTTCTTTTTTTTTCTTCTTTTTTTTGACGCTTTAAGTCCCCCTCCAGATCACTCTCCCTTCAGGAGTCCTATTCTTCATGCACATCGTAAATCCCAACAGGACCCGTATGCTATCCTCAAAACCTGGGAGTCTGGCAACTGCTGCTCCTTACAAATTTGAATGGCTCTGTGGGAGGTACTAGACCTACTGGACGTTACAGGAACAGTAAATTTTTTCCTCTTATTTAATCATATTTACTTTTCCGCCAAATAAAACCTGTATGTTGTAGCATTTTCGTTCTGTTCTATTTGTTTTAAACCTTTCCTCCAACGGTCAGCAGCATCGACAATAAAATTGTTCAGAGCATCGGGACAATAAAACCTTGACAGTTGTTATATTTGTTCAACTTATCTGGTTGAATCATCTCCTTTAGTTTAGAAGAACCACTCTACTAAGATATCCCAAGGAGATGGGAGGAACCAGAAATACTTACAATGACAGTCGTAAGGAGAACACAAAAAAAAGTCTATCGCCAAGCGAAGAGACTTAAACTAGCGTATATAAAACTAAATGGAATTCTCTCTCTCTCTCTCTCATTATCTATGTGAGATATATATTAAGTATATCTATTAACTACTTATAATATATATATATATATATATATATATATATATATATATATATATATATTATATAAATTACAGCAAGTGTCACTAATTCCTCTATATAGATATATATATATATATATATATATATATATACATATAAATTTAGCAAGTGTCACTAACCTTCCTCTAAAATATAAGTCCATAATATTAAGTTTATATAAACGAATTTAAGATGTATCTTAATAGAATTCTTGAGGACAAAGGAGTCTTTCATAATTTCTTTAATAAAATATATGAGGCTGTAAGATTACGATCATGTTAATTGAACAAATATTGGTTAAACAAACTTTTACAAAGGATGTTAATCCTAATCCAACAAATTTCACTAAACATGACTGACAATGCCTCTGAAAAATAATAGTCATTCCTTATGACGTCACATGTGCAACATTCTAAAAGTTATACATTATGCAATTGTAAGGAAAATAACTGTTACATCACTCAGCCTTATTCCTATGAGCGTCACATTCATCATTCTATGACCACACTATGTGGTAATTCATGAAACTGGCAATAAATCGCACATGAACACATTTTGAAAAATAAACCATTCACTGCAGATTCTCTCTGCACGTGTCTGAGTTATAACAAAGCGAATCCATTCCTGACAAAACCTGCATTTAATTAACTTCTAAACTTACCTGCACATTATCCATTAACAATAGTTAAACAGAAAAGCATTAGTCATTAATAAAATTCTCACTAATTGTCAACCTTCATTAACTAGGTTGCAGCTGTCCATTGTGACGCACTGTATAGGTCTAGGTCTAATGCAGGACAACTCAGAGCTCGCCTAGCTAGACACACCCAGAACAGAATGAGAAGTTCGGGTCAGTCACTCACACTCAGTCCCAGTCCTTTATTCACCAAAGAATCAGAGGTCTAACTGACGCCTTCACTGAAGGTTCACTAAGCGGCCCTCAAAATCCTCGTATTTCTAGAGAGCATATATATGTCCGTTCTCAAGACGGACCACAATCGACCATCCGCTTAATCAATCCAACAAGCTGACAAACATTTCTTTTGATTTGCAGAGTATTATATACATCTCTTCGAATTATTTTCCAAATTTGAATTATTTTTGTCGTTTAATTTATTGATTCGTTGTCGAGTTACTTAATCGATATGACAGATATCGGTCTATTTGTTTCACATCCATAGTTGGTCATAATTGAGAGAATGTCTATGGACGCTATAGTTATCAATAGTTATTGTGTTGTGCGCGTGTGCAAAAGCGGTTTGTATAGGCCCACTGAGTAGGTTGAAACACACTTATTGCCATATGCAGGACAACACACGAGAGAGGGAGTCTCTCTCTCTCTCACACATATGATTTATGTGAGCTCAATTAGGCCTACGGTAACTTATGATCATTGATGATAAACTATAGATTGTTTGAAATCCCGTTACTGTAACAATATGATTGTGTATACAATTAAAGGAGTTTTTAATATTGGTAGCATATATTTCGTCATTCAGTTAGATACCAAAGTCGCTTGTCGGAAATATGTAGCACCATATAACTATCAGGCACAACAGAATTAGTGATATTTATATTTATATAAAAAAAAACTCTCGATCGTCAGTCATGACAATGATTATAATTACTTGCTTGACCATTTTCTTACCATTTTTTAAAGTTTTATTTTTCTTTCTTATATTTATATTGCACAAGCTTAATCAACTGAATTTTGACTGTTGATATAGCCTTGGGATATCACATCTGCCATCACTGAACTCTTCTGTGGGAGGTTTTTTCAATAAAAAGCAATTGACAAATTAACCCTAACTTCATATTCATACTAATACAGTCATTGAAAGGATTTGCATTTACTTCCCAGCACAAACATCCACACCCGAGGTGTCCATTAGGATAGGTCTCCGCCCTAGGCCTAATTCTTTTGTGTTTTGCGACTTCAAGTAATCAATATGCACAAACGATTTATGGCAGCACAAACTCGCTGGATTTAGGAAATTGTCGTCGCCCATTTCCCCACTCGACAAAATTTGAACTTTCTGATGCCAACACACATCACATTTGTTTTAGAAACTACCGGAATAACGAACCGGAATTCTTGACTGAATATAATGTGTACCGGGAGATTAGGTCTGTTAACCGGAGCTTTTTACCTCCATGCTAACGAACGGTAGTTTAATACAAGACTAAAAATTTAAAATCTGTACTAAAGGTTTATGGTTTCCAAGCTCCTCCTAGATGAACTCCAAACAACCGCTCGAACGTAACAGTTCAGAAACCACACGACGGTGGTAGCTATACTATTCTATTATGGTAACTTACAGTACGACAGTTTCTTCAACATGTCAGTCATAGTCACGAGGTCTGGGTCATATTCATATACGAGTTAATATCTTCTGTGTAATTTGATACAAATGGAATATACTGATAGTTCTAACTAAATCTGTAATCTAAATTTTTACGTTGGCATCTTACGGATGTATCCAAATATCAAGTGCAGATTTATACATTTTTCAGTTTTATCCATTTGTTACATCGATCTGTCTGTATGTAGGCCTTTAAATGTGGCCTTGTGATTAAGGAATATCAGATATAAGCAGAAAAGTAATATACTTTACAATGTCCATTTCTTAAGGTTTTGTCATTTCTCATCTCTCTTTTTCATTTACTTTTTGGGAAAGAAAAAAATGAAAAACCACGTTGATTTACCTAAGTCGTGTATTTGATCGTTATAGAACATACAATAATTCAATCTGTATTTAGTACAATCAATGAAACGGAACAGGTTTTGAGCACTGTTAGTCACAAATACTCTTTTATCGGATATATATATATAATAATATTAAATCAGTTACGACAATTCTTTCATTTTCACAAGCGCGTCTGATTCAAAATCAAGTTTTGTTTTGTTTTTATCGAAATTTAATTAAAATCAAAATGGCAGTCGGCGTCTGGTCGGCCTACGAAGAAGTATCCGTTCAGCTGCTGCTTCCTCCTCCTCCTTCTGCGCCTTCGGCGGGCAGTACGTGGGTCTACGGAGGCGACGGCAGAACGTCGAGGAAGTCCACAAGGAGAAGGTTCCTCCCGTTCCCATGATTGGACCCAGGATGCTCGAGCCTCCCTCTCTTTTGGCTACGTCCTTCGTCATGTTCCGCGGCCAAAGTCTCCCTCAGCCTCTTCATCCTCTGCCTAACGTCCTCCCTCCAGTCGGAGACGCCGACGGTTGGAGCTGGATTTTTTGGAAAGCAGGGCTCCTCTTCCTTCGCAACGTCTTCTTCTTCCTCCACCATCACTCCTTCACCAACTGCTGTCGGAAAAAAAAAAGATAGAGGAAAAACTATTAGGCGATGAAGGAACAGCCAATAAGAAAATAAATAATAAGGTAGGAAAACGAAACGCATCTCGTTAATATTTTGAGATGGTGACTAAGTTAGGCCTAGAGAATGAAATTCGCCCCAAAAATGGTTTGTTTGAAAAATATAGAAAATGGATCAATGTTTAATTAAGAAATCAGTTCCCTTAAAAAAACGAAAAGGCATATTTAGTAAAATTAATCAACTTACCAATTCATAAATTGGAATGAACTGTTAGGAACACCCTGCACTATAAAATGTCCGACTATAGTACTATAGGGTATTCACGCTAAACTAAAAAAAAAACGAAACTTACCTTTGACGCTGTCCATATCAATTAGTGACCCTATAAACCTGTAAAGGATATGAAGACCCTAAGATGACACCAGCCGAGCCGAGGTAACAGACTGAATAAACATTCGATCTCAGCGATCTGCCATAGAGGTCTTATACCAAACAGTCAGCCCCTAGGGCCACTTTCTCTCCCTTCAGGTGTCTTTTCTTAATAAAGACTAAATCCCTGAAAAGGTAGCAGAAACAGACCCAGCTGGTATCCTAACCACTTGATAATCCTCTCACAGAACCTCAGGAGCGGACCACCGCTCCTCCTCCTAGGCCCTTAATTGCTCCGTAGGTGGAGCTGTACCTACTAGACGGAAGAGGTATAGTAAATCGTTTTCCCTAAAAAGTGTTGAAAGCTTTATTTGTAGTCCAGAACGAAGAATTTTCTTCAAGTACTGAAATTTGATTTTGAAACAAACAAATAGTTTAAAAGATAGGAACACTGCAAATGTATTATTAGACGATTTTATATCTGGTATTTGGTATAGTTATAAATCTGGGTTTATGTTATATGATCCACATTTAATTGTTTTAATAAGAGAAAGTATATACAGAAATAGGTATTTATCGCATAAATCATTTAAAAACATTATTTTAAATGTTTATCTAGTATGCAGATATGTATGTATGTGTAATGGGTATGTGTATATGTCTGTTTATACATAGTAAATTTATGTATATTGATATGAAATATATTATGACTATATATTTGTTGATTTTGTCCATAAATTACATAAAGATTGGCTGTGGTGTGTTGAGAGTTCATTACTCCTTTGTCTCGAAAATGTGACTTTTTGAAATGGTCGAAAATGTGGAGGTACGTCACATTGTAATGGTAATATCTCAATCAATTTTGATCTCACAGCAAACATTTATATATCAAAATGTTGGCAAACTACCACACAGTCACTGGTAACGCTATAATAAAAGTTGGTCTCAAACATAGGTCACCAAGGTTCAAACGCACCATTTATGAATAGAGTCATTTGTAGCCCATTTGCGCCACGAAATCCTGGATTCACCCGAATGAAAACACTGCTTCATAAGATTTTGTAGACAGGAAGTTTTGAAAGCCAAAGAGGTTCTCTTTCAATGAAGGAGATGCAGAGGGGACAACCATGAACAGGGCGTTATTCTGGATAGGAAGTGAAAGTTCTTCTTTGCAACGTTGGCATATAATACTGCATCAATCTTTGTTTGTTTTAACAAATATAAAAAAAATGAATTAAGACTTATTTTACCTTCCTCCCCCGTCGATTGATTTCTTTATTTTGTTAAGCTAATTTTGACATATACTATATTGAATGATGTATTTCAGGAAACGTATTCTATGAGTCTTCAACTTTGGTACACTTTTGTAAGAGATGGACTTCCAATATATCATAAGCCACTCTCTCATGAAGATGGCCTAAGTTTTTCCCTGGCTGATATTTTATTTAACTTTAAGAGAATGATGTCTTAAGTAAATAATACTTCCCTGACCTCTTTCAAAGTATTCTCTTTGTCAAGTGATTTACAATATTTAGACAAAATATCAAATAATTGTTAGTATACTGGTAAAGAAAACTGCTAATTTTGTAACGATTTTAAGACACACCTGGAGAAAAGGGGATTCATGAGACGAGTAGAAATGCATAGAACCAATATTCAGCCTCATAACATCAGTTCAACAATGGTCAGATTTAAATCATTCATCAAGAATGTGATAGTGACATTTAAGAAAATCTGTAGGTCTTTGCATATTTTCTTTGTGTAATTTCGCAGATAACAGCAAGCCATGATGTCGTCCTTAAGGCGCATAGTCCATCATGAAAGCGCAGATAATAAAGAAGGAGAGGTTCAGCAATTTAATGATGAAAAATGGGGAAAGGTAAAGGCAGCAGCAATCAGACGCCAAAAGTTAAGGTCCAAGTCTGAAAGTTCCACAGACTTCTAAGAAACGAGGCAACCGAGCTGAACTAATCCTCGTCTGGTGTTTTGCCAGAAATCTGTCTGTTTTGCGACTGTCTTCGTAAAAAGTGAAAGTGAAAGGAAGAGCCCTTGACATGTTTTTCTTATGAATTAGTAGAAAAAACATCAAAGAAACTGCAACTGCTTTAAATAACAGCAAAATGCTTGTCAAGATAGTCAGCATTACTTTTCTATTGCAAAAAAAAATAATAAATAAATAAAAATAAAGAAAATACTAGAGCATAGCAAGGGATACTTTAAAAGCCAGAGCCAGATCATTAACACCAACATTTGAGGAGTTGGACAGTCACCCAGTGCCACTCCTACTTAAATATCTCGAGTCTTCAGAAAACGTTCCCTGAAATAAATGATTCAATATAGTATATATCAAAATTAGCTTAACAAAATAAGAAAATAAACTGACCAGGTAAAATAAGTGTTATTTATTAATATATTGGCTTATAAATTGTATCTAAATCAAGTAACGCATTTATTTCATGCCATTGCCTACCACAGATTATCATTATTATATCATCATTATCATTGTTAGCTTCCCGTACGTGGTATCGGTAACGTGACACTATAGTTCGACAGATCTAAACTGAGAGATTGTTTACCTCCTTGAGAAAAACCGTGTTGCCACTTCTCTCTTAACCTCTAAATCAAGGCCAATACAGAGGTCAGTCGGACAGAGGATTATCCCTGAGTCACCCTTCTGGGCTCATCACGCTCGCCACAGTTCGCCCCAGCCCGTCACTACCAATGCCACAAGGTCTTGTAGGGAAGTGGAAACAACCAATTTATTTTTACTTTGATGAGGCAAATCTAAAGCAGTTACTATTAGAAATCATAATGCATGTTGAGGCTGTTGGTTATCCCATTGTTGCTATTGTTTCTGAGATGGGATCAGCCAATCTTCTCACGTGGAAAGAATTTGGCATTGATCCTCTTATCAATAGGATTTCATTCAAGAATGCAAGTGCTGACAGGGAGATATATGTTTTTGCCGACGTTCCCCATTTGATCAAATTAGTCAGTAATAACTTAATTGGTTCAGGCTTTTATTTAGGCAGTGAGTGATTTCATTACTGACACAAGCATCCGCGAAATGTTGGCAAAATCTAGTACAGAATATGGGCTGGCCTCTAAAATGAATGAACTCCATCTATCTGTTAATTAATGGACAGCACAGGCAGCGTGTCAAGTGTGCTGTGCAGTTATTATCCTCATCTTGTGTAAGTTCTTCAAGGTATTTGGGAGGTAGAGGTCTGTTGGAATCCAATAACTGACAAGCTACCTCTGATTTTATCTCAGTGATAAACGACTGGTTTGATATAATGAGTTCAAACAACATGTATGGCGATATACCAGCGAGAAATGGTTTTGGGATTAATAAAGAATGCCAAATAAATACTTTGGAAAAGGTCAGAAAGGTAATGACTTATCTAAAAGTAAAATCACAGAAAACAAGATGTCTGTACAAATTTCAAAAAGGCACAATTCTTTCTAGCAAGTCTGTTATTGGTCTTTCCAATATGGTTAAAGATGTTTTTAATGTAGATTACAGCATGACGCAAAAGTTGAATCAAGACTGCCTAGAGCATCTGTTCGGCTGCATAAGGCAAATGAAGGGCACATACGATCACCATAAAGTCAACTTTAGGCCTAGGTCATTGATTATGGGAAAAGATGTAAAAATAATTATTGAGAAAACAAACATCATTGCAAAGAGCAACAATTATGATATGTTGACAAATGAAATGAGTATGCGTGCAATTCAAAATACGGTGAAGATAGAGAATTGGCATCAGAAATATACTTGTTTATAGATTTAGATTTTGAATGCCCTACAGAAGATATAAACAATCAGATTCTGGATAAAGAAAACGAAAAAACGGCTGCCACTGTAATTGAAGATGAAGCTCTTAAATATATAGGTGGTTATATTGTCAAACAGTTTTTTTTTTTTTTTTTTTTACAAAATATCCACAATTAGGATAAAAGATGAAAAAGTGTAAAAATACAAAAGAATCGTGGATTGAAATGGCAAGCAGAGAAGTCTTCAACACAATTCACGGTTCATCACTTTTAGAAGGAGAAGTCTGCAGAAAGACTCTTGTTGCTGAATTGCAACGATCAGGAGTAAAGGTCCCTGAAGAGATTATTGAATTCTTCGCAAAGGTCTCTATATATTTTAGACTAAGGAACTTAAATAATGCTATTAAAATGAAGAAGAGAAAGCAAAAATTGGAAGTGATCGGGGAGATACAAGAAAAAAAATTAAAGTTAAATATTTAGATCTGTGTGTTAATACTTTAAACATTTTAAGGCCTTCAATCAAGGAATTGTTGAAAAATAAATGAAGGTTATTTCTGTTTGTATTCAAGTGTGTAGAAATTATTTTCTTTAATAAAAGTTACAGTTACAACAGTGTTTCCTTCAAGACTCGCTTCTCAATTACCACTGCTGTACTAAGCAGGGCTCCCACTATGCTTCAACAGTGTTTCCCTAGGCAGCTGTTCAAAATTCCCTAAAAAAGTTCAAAATTCCCGAAATAACTTTCTATGTTAATATCCATTGCATAACGTTAATAAAAATCAACAAATATACTAAATTCTAATCCACAAATATGTTTACTCTTCAATTTTAACAGTAAAATGCAAGTCTACAAAAAAAGGACTTAAATTAAATAACCAAATGTAGATTTGCTTTTTAATATACATACACAGTGTTGGTGCAATTGCATACATGAAGAAAACGAAATGAATCTGGTATCTTGATAGTTGCCAATTAAGTGAGTTATGCTGCTTGAACAGGCAAAAAAGAAGAAAAAAAAAACACACACAAACAAAGTAACCACTTCTGAATGAATAACTTAAAGTTGAACTTCTTGTAAAATGAATAAAAAAACTCATATCCATAATAACCACTACAGTGTAAATAACTTAAAGTTGGACTTCTTACAAAATGAAGGAAAAAAATCAATTCGGTATGAATTAAACTAATCTGTCTTAATTAGCCATATGTCTTTTTATGATTTCACGAGCTTCACTATCAGTGGCATTGCTCATTATATTTCGAACTAATTTCAGTAATTCGGGAAAGTCACTCAAGTTCAGTTGGTGGGCATTTTTTCCAGTGATAGCTAGTCCTTCTTTTGCATGAAGTAGAACTACAAGGCTTTCTCGTTTGAGACTGTTTCTGTACTCATTTTTAATACGATTTACAGCACTGAATAGTCTTTCCACTGGGGCACTGGCAAATGGCAGAGACATTAAACAACCAATCACTTTACGAAGGTTGGGGTACTCTAATTCACCTTGGATGTTCCTTTGATTCATGCGATTTCTCCAAAAAAGTAAATGGTCATCAAAAGGAGAGCTCAGACAACGCCATCTTGAATTCAAGATGGCGTTGGCTCAGAGCGCAGCTGTTCGAGCAGCTGTAGTATTTCCAAAATTACCTGAGCTGTCTGGCGCTTGGAGGAATAATGGGTCTGGCGGGGCTGTTTGGGTCCTCCCACGTGTTTAATCTCCGCAGATTTGCCAAATCTATAGCAACAACTGAGTCTGAGAAATAACACCATATCTACCATTACAGATATCAAATATCATCTCTACTGTTCGCAGAATTCTAAATCAATTACATATGTTCACGATTGATACAGTTTTTTTTATTTAATAACAAGAAATGGAGGCAGATTTTTTATCAACCAGGCATATCATTTTCGTGCTGTTCTCAAAATTTCAAACAGCTCCACGTACGTTTAAATCGACGGATAAGCCGCTTAGATTCTCTCAAGGGGACTACTTTCAGTGGTCACGGTAGGTTATAAATGTCTGGAGGCACTTCTCCTTTCTACGAATAACTTGATTTCTCAACCGAGATAAGGAAATCGTAAACAAAATGTATCGACCTGCAACGGTCACTGCGTTGGATTATTTTGACATATGCGTCACTAGAAGGACAGTTCCGTCATTTTATGAAAGAAAGGAAATTCCGACTCTGGACTGGATGAAATGAACAAGAAATATATCACCTATTTATATAGCATTGCTTAAATACTTCTAAGTAGCTACCTAATTATGTAATAATGACAAAAAAGTTCAGATTGACATGTTAGAATAGCAAAAAAACTAAGATTTAGAAGAGAGAGAGAGAGAGAGAGAGAGAGAGAGAGAGAGAGAGAGAGAGAGAGAGAGAGCAGGGTGGAATAGGTTAAAGTAGGTACCTGGAAATAAAAAAACCCTATAATCTTATAAATATAGCCTCAGGGTTTGTCTCAAAGGTCTGTCACACACGTGTCAGTTGTTGTTTTTGTAAAATTATCAACAGGGCAAATCTTTAAAAGCCACTGATAAATTGTAACGTCTACTCTCAGCACCCGCCTGCCTCCTGGCCTTCTTAGAGGCATCTTTATAGGATATGGATTCGCTGGGTTGTAAAAAAAAAAAAAAAATAATAATAATAATAATAATACTGGCTGATTGTCGAGAATTCCCTAGATTCCCTACATTTTCAGAAATCCCCAAATTATTCCCGAAGCTCCTCAAAAGTCCCAAATCTAGGGGAAATTCCCTAAAAGTGGGAGTCCTGGTACTAAGGCTACAGTGATATTTTATCTTTGTATTGGCCTTGCTCTAAATCGTCCCCTTCTGAAGTCCTCAGCTATCTCCCAGCGAGGCAATATTTGGGACAGCACTTAATGAAACTGACTGTATAAATCCTAATCCGTAAACTCGATACCCATTCTATTTGGTTATTACTTTTGAGACTATTTATTGTTATATTTGTTATGACTTATACCTTTAAATTTTGGATATATTACATATTTTATTTGATCTTTTTTCATTAAAAGTAATAAAAATCGGTCATTACCATTCATTATGTCTTATGACATATTCTTATCATCTTGTCAGAAAAGTAACTCCTATTTATTCTTCTTTTTATTATTTGAATTTTCCGTCTGCCATACTTTCCATTTCCTAAACAACTTTATAATATTTGGCATTTCATTGCTCTTTATTTTAGGTTTAAGTTATGATTTACTTAAATTTCATTTCCTTTTTCAAGGCTGTAATATTCTCTTATGTTTTTTATAATTACACCTTTTAAGTTTTGCATATATTACATAGCATTTTATTTGAAAATGATTTTTATTTAAAGTAAAATAAATCTGGCATTACCACTCGTTATTTCTTATGACATTTTCTTCTGAAAACTATATGACATACAGATATGAAAACATATTAGACTAAAAAAAAACAATTTATTAACTCAGATCTAATACATAAGACAATTTTTACTTTATAAGATTATTGTCCATAAACTCATCATTGGGAGAGAAATAATTTATTTACAATAATTATCACAGGAATTGTAATAATATGATTCTATACAAAATGTACATTACGGAGAATCTTCGTCGTCAGATGATCTTAGTTCAATAACATATATTCTTTGCAGCATTACTGTTTGCAAGTTTTCGGAATGCTTAACTGCATTTGCCCGTTTCACCGCGTGCTTTCTGTAGGAATGAAAATAATTTCTCTACTGACTATTGTTCTCGGTAACCTAAAGCAAGAGGTCATCTTTTTGCCGCTAAAGTTCTCAGCTAGACCGGGTGGTGGGGCTTATCCAAAGGATAGCTTAAGAGATAAATCCTTCAAACTTCATGGTTAAATAGGCTTGGCCCACCTGCATATCGTCTGTTTAAGGTAACAAGAAAAGTGGCAGTGTCTTTCGAAACATTGTCACGTTTATAAATGCGATTTCTCATTTTATTTACAAATAAAATTATAATCATAATATGTGAACGCTTAAGTTCAGCAAAACGAGCTAAAATCCTAAAACTACCCATTTATTGATTTATGTGTTATACAGCAAGGCATTCAAAACTGGATACTGTGAGATGTGGCACAGGTTCTTACCCAAAGAAGAAAAACAATCTCTCAGATTAGATCTGTCGAACTATAATAGATTCTTGTGTGATGCAAGTATAACCAGTTTTAATCGGTATGTGAGCGAACACATGTTTTTCCATTCTAACGAGGAGAGAGTAGAGAGAGAGAGAGCGAGAGAGAGAGAGAGAGAGAAGAGGGAGATGAGAGAGAGAGAGATAGTTTTAAATAAATGAATTGTGGTCTATGGTTTCATTCGAGATCAGCTTCACCAAAGAGTAAAGTCACGAGAAGACTAAGGGTTGCTTTTGTGTGAGAATCTGGACAGACCAACGAACCATTTAACCAACCAGCGACCAGTAACAACAATAGCCTAAAGGTTTGTGTTATCGATTGGGTTTGTTTGTTCACTGGTAGCTGTGACCCTACTGTTTAAGTTCACTTCATTACTCGCGGCGGTTTCACGAGCTAGTGCTAATACCTCCCCCGGGGAATTGTAATCCCATCAGAAGTGACCAGGCCTTTATGCGTCTAGGTCTTTTTCCGGGTATTAATGGGCATACAAAGGGATGCCACAATTCTAATACATATATCATTGAGTAGCATTTGTATGTTTAGCTCTCATTTACTCATATAAACGTACACGCAAATGCTTTCTTTTCAAATGAAATGGAATTATTGCAAGCCAAATGTGCGCCACAGCAATAACCTGTTGCTTACCAATAGGTAGGTTTGCAGGCATTTTAGAATGTAAAAAGGGAACGATAGTATTCTCATATGCTATTAATTAACATCTGTATGTTTTGTCTCTTATTTAACTAAACAAAAGATACACGCAAACATGCTTTTTGTTTTAATGGAAATGTAATTGTAATTGTAATCTCGAACGTCACCACAGACATAACCTATCAACAAGTATACAAGCCCTTGTCAAATAGTGGGGCTGTTACCCCCAGATTTTGGGCCTAATTGTGAACTTTGTGGTAGAAGAATAACACTTGAAACTTTGCATGTTTACTTTAGCCCCCACTAAACATTTTGGATATGGACCCCAATCAGCCCTGTCCCCTGATGGACAGTATGGGGCCTGCAATCTATTGACCGATTATTACCCAGTACTTTGTTATTCAGCCACATTATACTAACTGTTGACTCCATTACTTCCTCTCCTATGTATAAAATGGGTTGTCTGTCTTTCCAAGTCACTACAAATTAATTTAAACATATTTATTATTTACATTACTTAAATAATGTCTGCCATATTTAAAATAGCTGAAGTAAACGTTTACTCTTTTGGTAATACTTTTAGTAATATTATATTCTATTATTGTAAATTTTCAAACCAAACCTCAGACTATACTTCAGCATACTAGGTACCTACAAATGCACCAATGAATAGTGAGAGTATTAAAGTAGGTACATTTTTGTATAAGAATACATTTTGAATAAGGATTATATAATTTTTTCTGAAACATCTGACATATCTCTTTAACACAACATAAGTTTTACGCTTCTACCCCATAAGTGCACGATTTCTTGGTTATCCACCCCACTAAAATCCGTTTTTGATGAATGTAGGAATGACCAAGTGTCTGTGAATCTCTGATGGTGCAGGCTGACAGTTTATTTATTTATCTTTTTTTTTTTTTTTTTTTTTGTTACAAGAGCGGCAATAGTAATTTCATTTACATACGCAGACACGTTTCTATACTTGCCGCCAAAGAACAATTTATCAATAATAAAGTGGGAAAGCCTTCATAAGGCTGAACTTTTTTCGTATTTTTTACGATCTTCTTGTTGCTGTCAAAGCTATTTTCGCAATTTTGTTATTCAAGTTGGTAATGAAAAGTCGATGTTATGCATTAGGTCGCTGTTATTCAGCATAATGTCCAGTATTACTGTACCTGGAATCACTCATCAGCTGGAATTGAGGGAACTGACTGCCAACTGAAATATCTAAGTTAGCATATCTGTTTAGTGTCCAAAAAGCTTAGTTTTAGGAAAGTATTATAGTTTTCCAAGTGGGATTTGCTTTTCATTACCAGAGACTGACTTTTAAAGGTTATATTATTGATGAAAATGGCCTCTTGCAGGCCGATATTCCAAGCTACCGTCTCTACCAGACGGACTTCAACCAAAGTTGAAATGTTATGTGACATTACATTGTTTCATTGATCCTTTCCTTCAAAACAAAATTATTGTACGATAATGTGTTTTCAGAGGGTATTTATTGACTGCTACACAAAATCAAAGCTGTTATTTCCTTAATTTTATTGCTAATGAAAACATATAATAGAGATGTAATTATCATTATTATTATTATTGTGCAGAAGATGAACCCTATATTCATATGAAACCAGCCCACATGGGCTATTGTCCTAAAATTCAAGCTTCCAAAGACTGTGTTATTCATTTGAAAGAGGTTATAGAAAATGACAGGAAATACAGAAAGAAAAGATAAACTCTTAGAAACAGAAAATTATAGATTAAATACTGTAATAAATGAATTAGTCGATTACTAGGGTAGTAATGCACTTGTTTACTCTCTTTCAAGGCCTGAACTGTGAGTCTGGTACACCTGTGCGTGTATATACTGAATAAAACAGTAACAGTTTAGAGGACAAGCGAAAACAGAAAACAACAAACCAAATTCTGGATAATTCAGCCTTGTGGAACCCCAAAAATCTATCGTATTACATAAAAATGGAGAAGAAACATCTGTATCATGGCATGGCCTTGGAACTAACGCCGACATTTTTAGAGATAGGCCTACCTGGGACTGAAGCGGGTGTGTGTGTAATTATAGGATCTGTGTCATCAGTGAATTTTATTACAACGTCGTGGGACTAAGATTGGCCACGCGAATTGGTCAATTGCACTTGAGTTATAGAAATGAATTGTGCTTCATCAAATCCCTTTAGCCCTTGGTATTTGGGTTACGGCAAACACACCTGCCTGAGGTCTGATATTGGTTATGGTTACCGGTTTGCCTTGAATACTAAAATCTATTTTTTTTTTACCGAAACCTCATTGTTATTGTCTCTTCATTCCTTCAGTAACAATAATAATTTACCTTTGTGCAAATGTCTGATAGCAAAACACGACTGACCAGTGATACAGAAAGAGACAGACTATGATTAAATGATAGTGGTTAAAACGGACATTGATATTTTGCTCACACAAATAGTAAATATTCTAGTCCAGCGTTATGTAATATCAGTGAAATATCACATGAAGATTAAAACCTACAATTTTTTTTAAAGAAAAAACAAATCATTAGCATCATTCTTGTAGGTGTAATGTTAAAGATGAAACAAGAGGAATCTCGAAATAAAGGATTGTCTGATTTTCAGAAAATACCATTGGAACTGACACCTTTATCAGAAACAATAAATTTGGACCCCTGCCACTCACAAAAGACCCCGAAAGTTTATTGCACATTGCATTAATGCTTTGAAGTTTAACAAGGTAAAAAAATGGAAGGGCAGGATAGGTCTAACTTAAATAAATTATTTCTTCAGAACGAATACATTCACATCATTGAATTGCATGTAAGTGGCTTCAGCGGTAACTTTTTGTATACTGACGTATCTACCAACAATGCCAGTATGGCTTGAGCACAGAATGTGGCCTTCCGCTATTTCGTATACCTTCAGGTATGAGCAAGGGAGAAAAGTAACGATGTTAAATTGCCATCATCCTTGTACACTCTTCCCACTCGAACCTGGAATGAAGATAAATGGACAAGGATTACTATGAACTTCTCACTTTAGAGGGAGTGTTATAGTAATGTCTCTCAAAGATATTCGTAATCGTTTTGAAAAGAGAGCCAAGCATTCGGAAAAGATAGTTTATTAAAGACGCATCTGGCCTTTCTCTTTATCACTGAGTTACCTAGACCTATTCAAGCAGAAATGTATTTCAAAACTTTTATGGGCAGCTTGCAAGCAAATTTCAGGTTCTTTAAAGGTGTTATTGAATAATAATAATAAAAAAAATCTTACCTCCATAGATGTGAACCTTTTAAAATAAAATGTATGTTGCCTTGGGAAGATCTGGACTTGGAAAATGACTCTCTCTTCTGTGAGGTCAACTTGCCACCAGGCTTGACAAAAAGACCGGAGTGGTACATTGTAGTATCGGTTAAGTCTCCGTCAACCGCTAAGCTAGCGAATTGGCTGCAGAACAGAAACTCAGAGTTAATGACAGTTTGCTTACTGTTCATAAGAGAGGCCTTATCCCCCACAGGCTGAACTAAATATGGCTGCATTTAATCCAGCCTTATACACCAAAATATGACTTAACTCTGCCTACCAAAAACTTAGATCTGATAGCGCACGACGGAAATACGAACACTTCAAAAGAATAACTATTGGCTCTTCATCCGTAAACATTATAGCGGCAGTGAGCAACTTAGGAGTACCTACTGATGACAAAATATCGAGGAAAAAACATATAGTGCCTATTATAAAAACCCTTAACTATCATATGAGAAACATTGCATTTATGAGAAAATATAAACGAAGATACCCTGAAAAGAGCAATTTATTACCAGTTTCAAGGATTGACTACTGCAACGTTATATACTAAGGTCTTCTTAACTACCTACTAAGAAAATTGCAAGAGGTTCAAAATAAAGTCGCTAGATTTAACAAAAGGATTACGTTGCCGTGACAGAATAACCTCAGCACTAATCGAGCTACATTAACAGCTCTCCTAGGGGTGGTCGGAAGAATTAGATATTTAGATATTTTTACGAGGCTAGGAATCAGTTGGTTACCTAGCAACGGGACCTACAGCTTATTGTGGGATCCGAACCACATTATATCGAGAAATGAATTTCTAATCACCAGAAATAAATTCCTCTGATTCCACGTTGGCAGAGCGGGGAATCGAACTCACGACTACCGAATCGGTAGGTGAGCACGTAACCCTCTCGTCCAATGAGGAATTTTACTCCCAGTAAAAACAAGAACAGAATACAAAATACTCCCTACAGTCTTTAAAGCACTAGACTATGGGGGAACCAGCATATCTAAGAAACTGCTACTCAGTAGCGTTCGTGCCAGAGGGACGTGTCTGAGCAGTGCTCTGTATCGTCAAGTGCAAACTCAGTGCGATGCTCAAAGCGAAAACCAAGAGGCGAAAGGAAAAACAGGAATAAAATATTGTAGAATTGAAAACAAGAACGGGAAAGCTTAGAATAACATATAAATTTTATCAAGAAATTATGAGAAGAGCATATAAAGATGGAACGAGGCAGAAAGAGCTGGATGAAGATGAGTGAACCCAAATTGAGAGCGAATCAGCAACAACCTGTGGTCATTGCTCCGATGAAGTTGTTGAAGAAGAAACTTGCTGTGACAGGTGTGGTACTCTATGGTTCCACTGCAGATGTTAGGGAATTAAACAGCAATACACAGGAACATACTTTCGAGTGACAAACGTATTGTACATCTGTAACAATTACAACGGCTTGAACAAAGAACACAAATGAAACTCATGAAGATGAGCGGTGAAGGAAATAAAAGCAAAACACTAATGTATTCGCAGGAGCTGATTTCAGGATTCGGCTCGAAAAAACAAACTACTGGACGTCATGGACCACCATTAGTGCAAATTCAATGCAAAAATTGACAATGTTGGACCAAAGATGTAAATATTATGGTACAAATATGGACAAAACTTCTGTAGGACTCATTCAACAGAGAAAAAAAAAAGTTTTTGTTTTTAATCCCAAATGTAAAGACGGAACGAGAAGCTCAGCAACATGATGAAAACAGAAGCAAATTATGAGTGAAATGGGCGGCGCCGGCGCCAGTTTTGAAAAAGTCAAACAAGTAAAAAACAACAAAGAGATGGACACTTTTGTAAGATTTCCAGAAAAGAAAAACTTAGAAAAGGCAGAAGTATATGTTCCGAAGGACGAAGATGACATTGTCAACAACGTTATCAAGAAAATTCTATGGATAAGTGCTCTCGTTTCTGAAGACGACGACGACCTGAAAATTGTAAATCGAAATGAAAGCCAAAGATGACAAATATAAGCACTGTGTCATCAAATGCACACCACAAGTACGAAAGGCTACCTGTGATAGAGGATGACAAGTTGTGTACGCTGTATATCCGCTGCAGTGTGCACGAATGTTACATGCCCTAGCAATGCTACAAATGTTAGGAATTTGGTCGTAGTGCAACAAACTGTAGAAATAGAAATAACCACGTTTGTCCTAAATGCAGTGAAAATCACACATCAAAAGAAAGTGCTAGAACCACCTTAAAGTGTAAAAATTGTAAAAAGAAAGGCCACAGTGAGACTGAATCTAAAGCACGCGATGGGAATAAGTGCATAGTATATAAAGAAGAAAAATCGGATCATGGCTTTGACTAATAATCTTCTGTCCAATTTGATAAGCATACAGTCAGTAGGAAATAAAACTAACACTATTAGAAATCTTATAAATGATCACAATCTAGATGTATGTATGCTAACGGAGGCTTGGATGAGCAATAATGTAAGTGGTTATTTTAAAATAAACGAAATGACACCAGGTACTCGCAACTTTTACTGTGTACCGAGAGAAAACAAGTTGGTGGAACCAAAATGTGTTCAATGCATTTGTATATATAAACACTAAAATTCACACGTAAAAAAACGCATACAAATGATAACAGTTGACAAACCACCAAGCGCATGTAAAAAGAAATCATCCTAGACGAATTCAGTGACTTTCTTAAACTTGTTAGCTGATAACAAAATACACTGATTAGTGGTACTTCATCCTGCATCTAGAAAATAATGATGACAATTATGTCAAAGAATTCAGAGAGTGACTTGAAAGCCTCGATCTTGGAAATGTTGTGAAGAAACCGATATCGTTATTGAACATACCATCGACTTAGTGATACAAAACAAAAACAATGAGATTGCGAGTGACATACTAGTTGAAACTGCTGTATGCGTGATATTCCAATCCCTAAACTAGTCACATTAGTATAAATATACGGAAAGGCTATGCAGTGAAAAAAAAACTATTACTTACAGAGACAAAACCAACTTTGAAGCTGATGAAATTATTGTTGAGATCATAAAGAAGATAAGAGAAACTAGCCAGAGGTGCCAAGTGTCATTTGAGAAATACTTCGACAGGAGACCAGGATGGTCAGGGGTTTAACCAGTCCACAGCAAAGTATATTAGCATCAAAACTACAGCGACAAATGTCCAGAAGTGACAAGGCAAATAATAGTTAAAGAAAATACTAAATGGTTTTAAAACGGTGAATTATGAAGCTAGGAAAGAAGAAAAGAAAAAATGGAAGATCTATGTAAAAAAAAAAATTCGAAAAAAGTCAAGAAAAAATTGAAATTGATCACCGTATAAAGTAGTCAGAAATCAGTACAGCGACTTGATTATGAAAACCAAGAAAATGCACAACAATAAAATATTTAGTGAAGAGGAAAATTCTAAAAAAGAAAAAAAATCCATGATAATTTAGCTGGAATATTAGGACTCAAGAAAGAAAAAGTTCTACCTGATGCAACTAGAGACCACAAGAACCTGGCTGATAACTTTGTGAACAACTTCGAAGAAAAAATTTAAAGAATCTGTCATAGTTTAGAAAAGGTCCATTCTGATCTCCCGGTTATCATATTGAGTCATAGGAAATTCGGTAAGTTTGAAGAACTGAACATGAATGACTTCGAGAAAACGACGAGAAAAGAAAAAAAGTAAAAAAGACATCTACTATGAAAATAACGTTTCCCATAAGTGACTTAAAAGAGGTAAAGAGAAAAATAAACCTCTAATCAGTTGTGGAGCTATGTTTGGATATTGTCCAAATGTGTTCAGCATAAGTATCTTTCCCAAATAGTGAAAAGCTTGCTTGTATAAAGCTGGCTTACAAAGAAAGATGTGATAAAGAAAATTTTAGCTTCTGTAGGTCAATATCGAATCTATCGTACTCATCCTAACTTATAGAAACGGTAGTTCACGAACGTTATTCCCGATGATCAGTCAGCTTACAGAAAAAAAAAAAAAAACAGGCAACAAAAACTAAATCGTGCGCAATTACAAATGATATGATAAAAATTATGGAAAGTGGAAAATGTGGTATCCTGGTTACGCTCGACCTAAGCGCAGCATTTGACGCAGTTGGCCGTAATATGCTGCTTGAAGCCCTGAGAGCAGTAGCCATTGAAGATGATGTACTCAAACGGTACAAAAGCTACCTAGGAAAAAACCAGGAAGGTTACAGTGATTATATAAAATGTGAAATCAGAAAAGAAAAGCCTAACTAGAGGAGTGCCCCAAGGCAGCGTCCTGGGTCCACTGCCATTGGCATTTACACAATTGAATTATCTAGAATCCTAAACAAGCACAAGGTTAGTTATAAACTGTGTGCTGGTGGTAATCAGTTCTATTTTTCTCTTGAAACGGCAGAAGATCCCATTAGTAAAATTGATGCTATAATGAAAGAAGAAACTAAAACTCAATGAAGACAAAACTGAGTGTATGTTATTTGATCCGATGGTGCACGAAGAAAATATGAACACTTCAAAAGAATAACACTATTGGCTCGTCATCCATGAACATTATAGCGGCAGTGAGGAACTTAAGAGTATCTATTGAATAAGATATCGATGCAAAATCATATATTGCATATTGTAAAAACCTGTAGTAACTATCATATTAGAAACATTTCATTTATCAGAAAATACTTAAACGGAGATACTCTGAAAACAGCAATTTATGACCAGTTTCAAGGCTTGACTACTGCGTCGTTATGTACTACGGTCTCCCTAACGACCTACTCAGAAAATTGCAAGGTGTTCAAAATAGAGCCGCCAGATTAATGAAAGGATTACGTTACATTGACAGAATAACCCCAGCGTTAATCGAGCTACACTGGCTCCCAGTAAAAGCAAGAACAAAATACAAAATACTTCTTACAGTCTTTAAAGCACTAAAATGTTGGGAACTAACATATCTCAGAAACTTCTTAAGTTTCTTTAGACCAGAAATGAATATTGTGATCAGACATGCAAATGAAGCATGTATGCTATTTTAACCTAGAACAAGTTGTAAGTCAGCCGAGAGAACTTTTTGTACATTGCGCACCAAGACTGTACAACAAAATACCGCCTGAAGTGAAGATAATACAAGAAGAAAGCAAATTTTAAAAAGAACTAGTCTCCTATTCTGCAGGAGCTACGATACTGATGAGAAAACACTAAAAGCGAATTATAAAATATAAGGAGCAGGGCTGTAGATAAAAAACCAAACAAAGGAACAATTGAACCTTCCATATTGCAGAGTTGAAAATGTTGGCTTTCTCCGCGCGACTTCCTCAAGGGTAGTTATACGGTGGAAGATTTTACGGCTGTGGTAGTAAGTATTCTGTGTTGCAGTTCCATTCCTTAGACCATACAGAGTACACGTGCCATCTGTAAGAATGAAAAATTCTTTGCAATGACTCCATTCTTGATTTTTGGTGTCTGATAGCCTACTGCAGAAAAAGTTTGCACCAAGTGGCCAACCAGGAGGTAACATTTAAGAGAAATGTGTACAGTCAGAAAGGACTACAAAGGGGTTGAGCGTTAATTTACGAACTGAAGCATCAATAGATTTTTTTCAAGTTAACATACAGGAAGGATCTTCAGTTTAACCTTGTCGGTAAAACAAACAGTATTTTGCCTGTTGCTATCCAAGGTCTACCTAGATCTTTGCTTAGATATTACACAGATTTAATCTGTACCCATGCCTGGCATGACTATCGTCTGGAGTACAAGAACAGTATACCTACTGAGTTTGGCAGTGAAACTGAAAATATTCCTGCATACTGTGGTTCATTTGTTTATCATATGTTAGTCCAATTTAGTTGCATTCTCTCTCTCTCTCTCTCTCTCTCTCTCTCTCTCTCTCTCTCTCTCTCTCTCTATGTATCTATTTACCATTTTACACACAAGAACAATATATTCCATTAAAACTTGCCGTAGAATTTCCTAAGAAGATAATGCAGATAAAACTATCAAAACTGTTAAGGTTAACTAAAAGGAAACACTCCACTAAATAAAAACTTAACTTGGAAAGAGAAGGAGAGAGACTGTTCCATGTTAGCCACAGACCCACAGAGGATCTTGGACGAAACGTTGACCTGGGCAGAAGCATATGCAGAGATGTTAGGCCACTTGACCGTGATCAAGGGCGTAGATATGAAATTCGGCAGGCAGACGGCGTCGTTAACTCACTTTTCAGTCTGTCTCTTTCTTTCACGTCCATCTATTTCATCTGTTATGCAGGGCGCCCTCAGGGGGACGAACGATTTCTTTCGTTACCAACCCGGAGCACAAAGTGTTTAGACACGATGTAAAGACGTCGTTTAAAATTCCAACTTGGTTGTTTACATTGTCAGTACTTAAAATTCCATTTAATATATTTACGTTATTCGTGAGGGGAACACAAAGAAAGTCTGGAGAATAATTTTGCAAACATCTAAAAGTTTTTAAAATAGGTTTCTTTTTGGGCTTACGAATATTTAAATGAGTTAAGATTGCCTCGTGATCTGCCACCAAGCTTGGTATAATATCAACATTTGTTATCATATGTTTAGCATTTGTTATTACGAGAACAATTAAAGGCGCTGATGTAGGAGTAATTCTAGTAGCTTTGTTTACTATCTGATCGAAATTTAGTTTTTTAATTAGTTTATACATTTTATTCTCGGTCTTTAGCAGATCATCATTAAAATCCCCATAAGTAAATATATGCTTATTTCGTAAGATAATTTCTTTAAAAATATCGGAGATATAATCAAAAGAGGTTGCCGGTGCTTTGGGATGGCGATATACGCATCCTACAATAACAAAAGGAAACTTGCGATATTGGATCGAGATCCACTTGTCTTCTACACCCTCACCTTTTTCGATCGTTAAATTCATTTCGGTGACTTTCAAATAGTTTCTGACAAATATACATACCCTTCCACCCCGACCTTGATCCTGACGGTAGACATCATACAGGGGAATATTTATAAATGCGTCTCTTATATTAGTGGATAACCATGTTTCGCTAACACAGAATATCAATGTTTTGTTCGTTTAACATAAGTTCTTTTTCAATTTTATGACAACAAGGATTAGGCATTATTATGGACTAGCGTTAACATATCACTGCATCTATAGGAGAAGTTTTCCTGTCGGCACCATCTTCCTGGCCAAGATCCTAGTAGTTGGGGTTTTGTTCACATAATCTACTTTTGTGACCAAATTCATAACATACGTTACATCTTAGTTTATGATCAAATCTGCAGTCGATTGTTGGTGATTAAATTTGCCGCAGTTATAGCAGCCATATCTATTACCTCTAATATTAAGATGATTACTATTGTTGCCAATTTTGTTATTTCTACAAGTATAGCCTGAGCCATTACTATCATTATTATATCTAGAACAAATTTGAGGATTGGCATTTCCTACTCGAGAGAGGTTCTCGTTCCTAAAGTACTTGTTTTTATTTTGTTGGGCCCTTGTTATATTTCTTCCCCTTTTCACTCGATTTACCAAAAATTCCGTTCTTACATCTTCCATAGTATTAGGTCTCTTACATCTTCCATAGTATTAGGTCTGAGAATATTATTGTTAAAACTACATATATTTGATTCGACAGCTTTCCAGTTGGAACAAACAAAGTTATCTAAGCATATAGAGGAAAAAGCATATAACAATCTAATGGCACCTACTCTATTAAGTAAATCATAACATTTATCCTTTTGGGCATCGTAACAGTTAATATCTAGGTCGCCAGTTCCTAGCTTGAAGAATTTGTGTTTTAATCGATGTAACTCCATTTTTATTACACTATTCTTCCATTGTAGTATTATATTCGGTTATTCTTTCAGATAAATTATTTGTTTTCATTGATGGTACAAGCTCACAGACCTTGACCTCTATTTCTTGATTTTTCTCTGAGTTCAGCAATAATGGTGTCCAGATTGTCGATAATTCCCTCCACTGTAATATCCTCGACGAGTAGATCTTGGTTCCACAATAAATAACGCATTCGTTAGGTGATTGTTCCAGCTTTTCCATTACCCAAGATTTTAGTAGGTCCACATTTGCTTCTGGTAGGGTTCTTACCATGACATTATCTTGAAGGTCGCTAGACTTAACTTCCTTTAGACAAGAATCTCCAATAAGTAATACATTTTTCCCGCTCAATGGAGGAGTGATGGCTTCAGAGGGACGTGATCCGTATTTATTTTTAAGGCTTTCTTGTAGACGAGTGATTTTTTCTTCAGCAAGGAATAATTCAGTTTGTAGTTCTCCTATTATTCTCTCCTTATCGGCTCAAGAGTTATTTATAACATAGAAATTGTCTTCGGTCTCTCTAATAAAAGTTTCAAACCTTTGATATAACTGCGCCGGGTTTGACATCTGTAATTCACGGTCTCTTTCTTGGTTGGGAGCAGGCGATGAATGATTCTCTCCAATATTTTTATAATGCTACATTAATTTATCAATTAAGGCATCTTTATTCGTCCAAATACCTCTTAGTCCTAGTTGACTGCAATGCTTTTGTAGTTGGCTTTTTGTGTATCTGGCAAGTGTTTGCCGTGAAGGACTGTTCATTGACGATAAAAGAGGATTGCCTCTCTGTCTCTGTCTCTCTCTCTCTCTCTCTCTCTCTCTGCTTCCTCTCCTCATTTCTTCTCCTATTTCATTAGCAATGTCTGGATACATATTTGAATTATATTTTTTTGTAAGATGAATATTATAATAGCTACAGTATTTTAAGATATCAAGAAACGATGTTCAATATTCGAGAGACGTGAAACATCACCTTTTTAGGATCCTGACGTCACAAGGTGTTTACTGCGCATGCGCGGCAAAGGAAAAATTCATGCAGGGGTCTCTTACTCAGATTTAACAGTTTTGAAGTGCTATATTAACTATGTTCACATTAGGTGTAAGTAAACACTAGACCACTATCACTGTCCATTCAAAATCAAGATTCCAGCACCATTCCATGCCTACCACCATTATAACCAAGAAAATATCCTATTAAAGAGGAACTCCTCAAACGGTGACTACAGAGAGAGAGAGAGAGAGAGAGAGAGAGAGAGAGAGAGAGAGAGAGAGAGAGAGATGGTATCCACATAAAGCTCACATCACACCCATTTGATCTGATGTCATGAATAAATTTCTTTGATTTCATAATCAAATCACCGTCAGTAAGTGACCTAGACTTCAGTGCAAGCAAAGCACTTTGGCTATCTACAAATCCAAAGACAGTTTTTTTCTTCATAGAAGCATGCTGGAGGCCCACATATTATATGGCATACAATTCAGCAGCAGTGCTCGAACATCTGCTGTCTGCTCTTTCACACTAGTCCCATACTCAAAAAATTCTCTTCGAACGATGCAACACCCTGATCGATTTTCAGCAACAGAACAGTCACAATACATATGGATGACATTTTCCCTTGGATACTCTGATATTTTCCGGATAAACATTTGCTGTGATTCATGAGGATTACAATTTGCTTTCTTTTTCTTGCCCGAGTCTATCCTTACAGCTACCTAAATTTCCCAAAATCCAGGGCCTCAAACACAGTACTTTTGGCAAAGGAACACAAAATCCCTCAACTTCATATTCACACAATCTTTTGACAAAGCAGTTTTGCATATGCATTTCTCTTGAAGTTGCAACGAAGTACTGCAACTCTCATCGCTTCAATTGGAATGAGCTCCAAAGGCTCCAGTATGAGGCAAGGATAGGAGCTGAATAGTCTTTTATACTTCTAACCGTGCTTAAATATACAGATCTTATAACTGGCAAACCAACACATTTTCCATAATTTGACAACGCTCTACATATATTTATGACATAATGGATTTGATCCCTAATTTCGGTATTGAAACCGACATGCTTTCCCAAGTACTGATAACTAGTAACTATTCATAGTTTTATTCCATCTATGGTTCGTGACTGGTAGCTTTTTTTTTTTTCATTAACGGGCAGTCCTAATGAACGACAGACTTTAGTTGACCAATCACTTCCAACACATGATCCTCATTTCTACACTGAATGGTTATGTCATCTGCATATACTATAACTTGTGGTTCTCCACAAAATTTATAAGAAGCTATCTTGTCCATAACAATATTGAATAGCATAGGGCTGAGAACACCCCATTGTGGGGTACCCAATTCTCTTCAGATTCATGAACTTGAAACCAAACTCTGGTCTTTCTATTTGAAAAATAATCTGAAATCCACACTGATAACTTACCTTTCATGCCTTTACTCAATACACTTTCTAAGATGGCTTCCTTATTTGCCTTGCCAAAGGAATCCTTATGGTCTACAAAAAGTCTACAATTAACTTAAGCATTATTTAGACATTTAATCACACAATCTGTGGTGTCCGACAAACTACTTTGATGACATCAATAATAGAATTGTTATGTAAACTTGTATTGTGGACGGTAATAAAGGGATTTTAAACTAGTTCATGAACGATGATCATAAGATACTACAGGCCTAAATCAGACAGAGAAAGAGAATTATATACTATACTGAGTTTACTTTTCTAAGATCGCTAGGGTGGGGCCAGGTACAAAAGGTAGAGTTGTCATATCTACGGGTATGTAAGTCCCATTAAATGCTTCCCGCAGATATAATCCTTCTTAGAAGGATTCGCTTTAGACCTTGGAAGTCGAGGGAAAGGGTTTGCTTCTTCCATGTTAACTCCTTTTTTTTTTTCTTTCTTTTTTTCCATTCCCGATTCTACTTAGCTATTCCTTCTTTCTCTTTCTATAATTATAGATGCGCTGAGTGGCCTGTTGGCTCCGGTGTTTGGACTTGAAACATAAATTCATAAGTCAATCGATCTATTATGCCCTTGGAAAAGACAACCACGCATTCCTTCTCTGCATAACATTTTTATCATAATCATTCAAGTCAGTCACAGGATTCACTTTCTCTTTTCTTTTTTGAAACACTGGAGATTCCACTATATTTCCCGCCTCTCTTGCTTCTTAAGTCTACGAATAGTCATTTCTAACACTTTTGTGCTTCAGATGTTCTTTGGATAACTTTCGAAACATCAGTTACAGGACCTTCAAGATGTTTTTATAAAATGAACTATTTCAGGAAATTATAGACTATTTCCTTGGCCTCGGGTGGTGGGTGAAGACGTTTACGGGAGTCATTTGGGCTGGGCTGTCCATATTTTTCACAGTGGGTGATCGAGAGCGAGTATCCTTTAATGATATCGACCATGACCTTTTAAATCCTCTTAAAACCCATAGGTCCCCTGAACTCAGATGTGGCATCGGCGAGGAAAAAATATGCCATATCTTCATTTTCATTAGTGAAACTGAGGTTTTCACGAAGAATATACGAAATAAGATATATTCAAAATATCTGATGCAAGCAAAGAATCACATTTTAAGAAATAAAAACTATTTCAATAGACTCCATGAAGCTAATATGATTACCATAACGTGAAAATTGGCAACGTATGATTTCTGTACAGGCCTCACCCTAGCGATCTTAGAAAAGTAAACGCACTATAGATGGCCTTGGTTCATCCCTCTAATCTCTCGATGAATGTCAAGATTTGTTCCCTGCTCTTTGTAAATTCAGTCCATGCGACTGACAGCAACAAAATTCATTTTATTTAATTTGTTTTGTCTTCCAGATATGAATTACCCGTACTGCACATTTTTTAACAAGCATGAACACTGCCTGCATATGTACTAATACCCACTGGTTAAATACTCTCTCTCTCTCTCTCTCTCTCTCTCTTCTCTCTCTCTCTCTCTCTCTCTCTCTCTCTCAGGAAAGATACCGTCAATTCAATTTATCAGTATTTTTTCCTGATAGACGGACAGAGTAAATATTTAGGACTCCAAGGCTTGGCATACGTCAATTATTTTATCATCTTGGGATTTTTGGTTAATCTTGGGATTTTCCATGGTCAACTCTTGGGATTAGTAAGAAAAATGCGATTATTTGAGTAGCAGTAGCAGTAGCAGTAGCAGTAGCAGTAGCAGTAGCAGTAGCAGCAGCTGCAGCGCACACCCAAATGAATCGGGTAAGCCTAGCACGCCAAACAATAGTATTTACAAAATGAGCTGAGCTCTCTGGCTGGGCTGTTTTGGTCCTCCCACGTGTTTGATCGCATATCTGCCAAATTTATAACAACAACAGAGATAAAACCATTTCTCCCTTTAAAGATATCAAATATTATCTTTTCCGTTACGCAGAATTCTAAATAAATTACGTAGGTTCACGATTGATAAAGTTTTTTATGCAATAACAAGAAACGGAGTCAGATTTTCTATCAACATGGCATCTCATTTTGGTGCTGTTGCGAATATTTCAACCAGTTCCACGTGCGTTTAAATCCATACTGACTGTACAGTCTGGAGGCAGTTCTCCCTTCTACACATATCTTGATTTCTTAATATCGTAGGTATAGAATAAATGGCGAGCAAGGAAATATGAAATAAAGCATAAACAGAGTAAGTTTGACGAGTGAGAAAAATAACAATCGTATACAGACAGACTCTCTCTCTCTCTCTCTCTCTCTCTCTCTCTCTCTCTCTCTCTCTCTCTCTGACAAAATGATAGATAAGAAACAATGACTGAATATTGCTTGAATGCGATATGGCAAAGTTTTGGTCTGACTGAAGTGTGGAGTGACTTTGAAACCGACTTAAGTTATTCCTGGTCATCTCACAGCCATGGATAGACATCAACTTCACAGCCGAGAAAGGGCAATCGTATACAAAATAAATAGGTATGGAAAATGCGAAATGCGGGCCTATGTTGTCCCATAAAAAAAGCTCTCGCTCGGACAGCTGTAAGATTTAGGAGAGAGAGAGAGAGAGAGAGATAGAGAGAGAGAGAGAGTAGAGAGAGAGAGAGAGAGAGAGAGAGAGAGAGAGAGCAGGGCCGAATAGTTATGGAGATTAAAGTACCTGGGAATGAAAGCCCCTTATAATCTTAATATTATAGCCTCGGGGTTTGTATCAAGGACATTCAAAGGTCTGTCTGTCACACACGGGCAGTTGTTGTTTTTGTAAAATTAGCATAAGGGCAGATCTTTAAAAGCCAAGCCAGAGAGCTCGCCACGGTGACAGACTATACCTTCCATATGAATTACTATGTCCTATACGAAGATGCAGGAGATGAAGATGAAATGATCAAAGATCTGGAAGATGACGAAAATATGATGACGCCTCGATGGTGAAGAATTCAGAGCACTATTTGATGATATGTACACGGAGAACGACTTTGGAGGATTTTAGTTTATTAATTTTATGCATTTTTTTTTATTTAATAAATTTTCACTTACCTGTGTATCCTAAAATAAAAATAATAGTTCAAGTAACAAATGTTTCTTTTACCGAGTAAAACAAAAAGTAAAAAATCCTTCGGTATTGTGCCTTAATCAACTGATTTGGAAATTATAGATGGTTAGTCTAGAACAGTTAAACATGTTGTATAAACCAAAATAATGCAAATGGAGCACGATCGCTCTTTTGTATTTTAAAATACAGTAGTAATATGAGAATGCATACAATATTATTGGATACAGTGAAGTACAAGTAAAGCATAACTTTTTAAAAGATCTACTGTTTTCCTCCGATAGTAACTATCGCAATCTGCCGATTTGGGAAAGCATAGACGGTACGCTAATTTTATACCGCGTGTATGATGCGACCCCTTTAAAATTAGCTTCAAATTAGGTTTCAAAAGTCGCATAATATGCGAGTATATACGGGGTAGCCATTTTTTCATATAAATTACACTCTTCACTCCGAGCCATAGCCTTGTTTTCCTCATCAGTCATTATGTCATAAAGAGCCTCTCTCATCTCTCTGTAACTGTGCACTGGAGCCTTTGTTGCATCTGCTCTGCAAGACCAACGAGTTTCATTTAGTCGCTTGTGAACATGCAACTGCTTATCAACTCTTGTTAATTTTTCTTTGAGCGTAGCACAGCATGCCGTGGATGCCGTGAAAAACACATAAATTTGTTGAACAAAGTCAAAGTAGTGAATAGCTGCAGCATGTATTAGCTGCTGCCTTTCCCACTGAATGAAGGGAATGTCCAAAGCAAGGAACAAACTCTGATAATGAATTCTAGTCTTTGATGAGGGCTTGCATTCCTTTATACTTCCCGCTCATATGAGCAGCATTATCATAGGACTGCTCTCTGCAATCTTTGAGATCAATATTGTGGCCCTCTAAAATCTGAAACAAGGCTTTGGCCATATCAGAATCATTGTGACTTCGATTGTCCATGAATGTCAGGAACCTTTCTTTTGGTAATGTGTCTTTCATATATTTATAGCGTATGACTAAAGTTAGTTGATCAATGTGACCCTCATCTGGGGTTGAGTTAAGAGAAATAGAATGATATTTTGACTTCTTGATTCTTGAGATTATTTCTTGCAGTACATGTTCGCCCATTATTCCAATTACTTCTTCACAAATTGTAGAGGAGAGATCATTTGTGTGACCTCGTTCTTTATTTGCATGCAGTTTGATGTGAGTTGCAAGAAATGGATCATACTCTGATAGGGGTTCCAGTATACCAAGAAAATTCCCACTTGACGGAGAAACCAATCAGTCCATCTGTGCCTCTGCAATTGCTAGTCCTCCACTTTTCCGCGATAAATTTAATTGTACTTACAATACGTGTAGAAGTTTACACCGGTATTCTTGCAATTGAGCTACTGATTTGGTCATTCTTGATCTATTCAGCCATGTTCTTTCCATTGTTTGGCTTCAGTAATGATGGATTCTAGATGGCGCTCTGATTTCTCGTGATCAGCTATCCTGTCATTTCCATACTTCCAGTCACAAAATCCATCCGTAGCTCATTTGCCCTTTTCAGATCCTGAATTAACAAATTTACAGGGAAAATAATAAACTTTGCCAGTTGTTGGAGAGAAACAGAGACATGGACGATTCATTATTTCATTATTCAGTGTTTTCCTCTGAAACAAACTTCGTGAACATTTATGTGAGTAATGAATTCCACTCTTCCCTTTCACCTGATCTTGGAGTTTTGAAGCTTTTTCCAGTAACTGTTCATCACAATGTTGTAATTCACTTGATTCCTTCTTTGCCGAAAAAGTTATCATTTCTTCTGTAGATGACCCAGATCACAAACCAATATCATTCTGAAAACCTTGATTTTTCATACTGACCTTTTCCATAGCAACATCTTCCTCGTGTTCCTGTACGTCCTTATGTTCATGTGCACCCTAGAAAATTGTGTCGACTTCATACACTGGTGTAGAGCTACTTGAAGATATGTCCAAAGGCTCTGCCTTTTCTGAAGATGGTGTTTCAGTCTCTATAATTAATTTACTTGTTGATGCCTCTTCTGACGGATCTGAAGCATTTTCAACAGGCTGTTTTATGGCAGCAAGGTCGAAGTAGGTGCTTATTAGGGGTACTTTTGACATTGCTTCTAGACGTTTTTTGTCACGTGCTTGAGACATTTTGCGTTTCTTTGCACCACTTTCGTATATACGAAGAGTTTTATATCTGTCACGCACAAAATAAAATTCAACTTCACATGCATTTGTAATCACTGGATTCACCAAACGTCGGACTCGACTGACAACAAGAAATAACAATAAACAAAAGCACTACGCATAGTGTAAGTTGACAGTGTATTTCTTTACAAATTTTCAACTTTCATTAAAGAGACTACTTCTTACTCTCCTTCTGCTTTCTTAATTAAAATAACAGTTACTCCTTTCGATTTATGTAATTCTAAACTTCTAAACAATTATCAGTACAATAGTTCTATTAGCCTAATTAGTGGTCTAATAGAATAATTGATAACATGAACAAATTCATATATCTTTACCAATACGTTTCTTTTTTATTTAAGGGAAAGAAAATGCAAGATAAAGCGAGGAAAGAAATTAAAAAGAGGGTATTAAAAATGAAAAGATAACAGAAAACAAAATGTCACTAAGGTGGTAAAAAGAAAATGAAAACCCAAAAAGTGAAAAAATGTATAATGGGTCATGGAAATCCCCTCATTATGTGGGGGCCCTGGGGCTATAGCCCCTGTTGCCCTCCCTTTAATCCAGCCCTGGTCAAGAGGCGCCTTTTTCAATAAAATGTTGAGTTTCTGTCAAGGTTTTATTGTCCCGATGCTCTGAGCAATTTTATTGTCGATGCTGCTGACCGTTGGAGGAAAGGTTTAAAACAAATAGAATAGAACGAAAATGCTACAACATACAGGTTTTATTTAAGGGAAAAGTAAAAAAGATTAAATAGGAGAGAGAAAAATTTACTGTATACCTGTAACGTCCAGTAGGTCTAGTTCCTCCCACGGAGCAATTCAAATTTGTAAGGAGGAACAGTTGCCAGACTCCCAGGTTTTGAAGATAATTATCTTAAGGTTAGGATACCTGTTATAGATGTAGCTCTGCCCCTTTCCACGGTATTTATGATGTCCATTAATTGATGGATTGTGAGTTATCTGGTGTCACAACTACCAGGGTCACTTACGCCGAATAAGTGATCTTGAGGTTGCATGTATCACTAACCGCAGCGTCAGGAAAAAAATAAAACATTGAAATATATCTTATATAATACACAATGGTTTTATGGAACACATATTTCATTATCTTCTCCATACGTGTGTATTGTACACTGTCAGTCATTGCCGATTGGTAACTTAAACTATGTTAGAAAATAAAATATTGTCACAAATGTCTATATTCACATATATCCGGCAACATACTATGATTCATTGTAAAGAAAATAAGTCACTATATCTTTAATGTGCTTTGAAACAGACATTGTCAGATTTTACTAATAAATTTCTAAAAAAAAATGTTTTCAATTTGATACTCCATCATGAAAAGTAGTATTTTTTAGATCTTCATTAGTAAAATACTACACTTCATCTACATAATAAGTAGAATATTAACAAAATATTACAAAATTATACACCTACAATAATTACAAATTAGAATAAAGACAGAACAAAATTAGAATAAAGATCAATATCCTTTTTACTGAAAAGTAGTATTTGATTATTTCAATATTACAATAGCAGAAAGAGACGACAATTAGTGTTACATCGAATGTTACGTTTAGTCTGTCGTGTCACAATCACATTGTCCAGAACTGCAGTTGTAACAAGTGAATAAGTAAGTAAATTTAAAGTTCGTAACAAGCATCTGTCGGTGGTCAGTCTTAATGGGTCGTTAAGTGTTTATCAGGAATCCGGGTTCTTGAGGCGACTTCGACGTTAGGTTGAGCAGTCGGGGTCATTGCCTTGTGAGCTTCCAAGGAAATCTATCCTCCTGGGGAGGTCTTATGCTGAGTGACCGTGGGAATATTGAATTAACTGTGTGGTCCTGACTCCTGTAGTGTCCCCTTGAGGTATTTGTTTTACCTTTTGACCTGAGAGGACCCGGCAAGGTCCCGGTACCAATTTCGACTGTGAGCGTTTAGTGTATTTTGTTCCAGTAAGTGTTTTTATATTTATACTGTATTTTTGGTAATGGTAATATATTTAAATTAAAAGTGAATGTTTTATTCGGTGTAGGTACTTTAATACTAATTTTGTTCACGATACTAATATGGTGTTTAGTACAACGGTAATGAGTTAGGTTTTGTAAATGTTTGGCTTTGTCAAATTAATTCAGGCTTGGTCAATTTATTTATTTATTGATTTTTATCTGATAGGTAAGATGGGTGAAAGAAGAGAGAGGGCAGTTAGTTAGCTAACCATGGTAGGGAATAGTGTAGAAAGTTGAATATTAATAAGATTAATATAAAGTGTGGTTTATCCACAATTTTATTTGGGTAAGGGCACAATTTCTCAAACTATGGCCTTAATATTAACCTATTACAATAATGATCTTATTTTATATTAACATTTTGAATTGTACAGATTTTAACGTTAATGTTAACATAATGATTTTGCAATAGATTTACGTAATAAGTTCTACACATTACTTTTTCACAAGACATTCCTTGTTAGTATAATTGTTGAGGTTCATCGCGATGAATATATGAAGACATTCTTCTCTACCATCTGTGCTCTTAGTTGTTGGGTAGTTACTCTCTTCTGCTTCAGATTCTTCTGTCAATTCACTATTGCACTAAACTAGTTTACTCCATATACTGGTTGCCAGTACATATAATCTGATTAATTGCTTCTACTTTGTATTTGTTGTGAATTTGATCTATATTCAGATCCTCATCATTCTTGATTGTTGGAGGTCGATGCTAAGCACTTGGGTATTGGATATTCCATTATTGGTCTGATTAGACTTTTGTAGAAATTGATTTAATTGTTCATATTCCTAAAACTTTTTAGCTTTGTATTGTGTTCTTGCTGTTCTCAGCCTTTCTGCTACATGTGTTTATATTCCTCTTTGTCCAAATTGCATTACTACAGTAGCTATTCTTGCGCTTTTAGTCAAATTTAGTGGTTGTTGATCTAACATTATTTGTGCAGGTTTGTATGCAGATAGTGATACCAGTTCGAATTTGGATTTATTTGTCTCTGATTTCCACTTTTTTCAACTTATTTATTCTTTCAATTCGGCCCATTGTTTTTTGTGCTACTTGTCTACTTGTCTTTTCAAAGTTGGGTCCCTTCTTCGTGTCGTTTTTGCTGGGTGTTTAACTACTTGAGTTATATAATCTGAGAAGCAGACATCAGTACAGTACAGTAATTTCAACTATTAGATTCCCGCTGATTTTAAACACTCACTAAGGCAAGAAATATATGGAAAACGTCATAGAACTACAGACACTTTGATTAGAAAACTGGATAGAAAATTAAACTACCTTATCGACAACAGAGATTGGATCATTAATGCTAGAAGTGATTGTGTGGTGAATTTATCAAGCAAACAAATAAGTGATGATAATGCAGTGCTTGCATTAGGCTTTGGGTTGTCTTTCTTCATTTGTA
Source organism: Macrobrachium nipponense (assembly GCF_015104395.2). NCBI lineage: Eukaryota > Metazoa > Arthropoda > Malacostraca > Decapoda > Palaemonidae > Macrobrachium > Macrobrachium nipponense. The sequence goes on along the minus strand of NC_087219.1, from coordinate 3,896,583 downwards.
ACAAACCCTCAGCTTTATCAATAGCGACATCTCTATATGAGTTTGAAAAATACTGTGACCTACCACAAAATCATTTATACATTATCAAAGGCATGACATATAGTGCTACGTATGTCTATCATGAAAATAACTTTCCCACTCGCTACAGAAAAAGTTTAAAAGAATTGAAGAATGATAATAGCTTACACATTTCTAAGGCTGATAAATAGTTTAGTAGTTCTGGACAAAACTGAATACATATCACGTATGCATACTTTATTAGCAGATGAAAAATCTTACAATAAACTCTCAAAAAATCCGTTCGACCAAGTTATAAAAAACTTTAATATCAATATGAAATAAACTCTTAAAGATAAAAAAAACTCTTGTAAGTTAACTGTAAAGTGTCCCTCATTACCTTATTTATATGGCCTAGTTAAAACTCATAAGGAAAACTAAACTATGCGCCCAATTATTAGTACTGTAGGATCAATTGCTAATAAACTATCTAAATATATTACTAAATTGTTATTCCCGCTACTTGGATCTGTATCTAATTCACACATCTGGAATTCTCGTGATCTTGTGGAAAAATTAAATAATTAAATAATTGTACTAAACCCTAGTGATATCTGTCAGTTTTGATGTATGTTCCTTGTTTACAAAAGTCCTTATTGACTCTGTGTGTGTGCGGACAGAGTGTCGAAGGGCCAGAGTGTCGAAGGGCCAGAGTGTCGAAGGGCCAGAGTGTCGAACTGAAATTAGTTGTAATCAAATTAACCTTTAACTATACTTTACATATTCTTTCTAGAGAGAAAGAGACAGAATAAAGTATCCAATTGTCAAATTAGTAATCAAAATTACATTCGATGTCATTCAAACAAAAGTAAATTATTCAAAATTTTATTTATAAGGAAATATAAGATATGAAAATAAAATGTATTGATGTATTAAAAAAAATTTGTTATCAAAGAATTACAATCGTTCATCAATATTAGCCTAAAAGCATTAAAATTTTTATTAATGTGAAAATATAAAAGTATGAAAATACAAATGCATTGATGTTTAAAAAAAACTTATAAGTAAAGAATTACAATTATTCATCAATATCAGCTTTAAAACTAAGAATTTTATTTATGAAAAAATATAAAATTTGAAAATACAAATATATTAATGTATTAAAAAAATTGCATCAATATTTGTTTAAAGATTGTGAGCGATGGCTCTGAGATATTCTAATCCAAGATTGACGTCGTATGTATCAAAAATACTTTTTAGTCTTAAGTTAAGGATAGCATACTTTTTATATTTTTTTTTCTTACATCTCTGCCTTGTCGAATTTGCTCTAGAATAATTTCAGTACTGGCCTGCTCCATACTTAGTTTTCGTAAAAGCTTGTCCTCTGTAGGGTGGCAAATCTTCACTCTTCTATGAAATGCATTATGCCAACCTTCAACGGAGTTATTGACCTTAGGCAAATCGTTTGCCACTCTTTCGTGAACAGACCATAAGTCAATTTCATACAATGGCTTTCTTCTCATTCCCCTCTGAACGATTCCCAGCCATGTAGCTTCAAAATATTGTAAAGATTCTCCTAATATTTCATCGGTTTCTTCATCAAAAGACTCCATTAAATTCTTGAACAGAGCACAAACATCACAGGGAGGAACAAATGCAAGGGCCTGTATTTGCTTTATAATAAAAGCATTATTGCGCTCGTTATACCATGTCTGCAACCCAAGAGCTTGTGGCTTCCGGGAAAATTATCCTAATTTGGTTGATGGCCGGGCGTTCAAAATCGGCAGTAATGGAAGCAGGATTTAATTGTTTTTCATGCAAAAACTCAAAAATAATGGAATAAGTAGTCTCATCTTTGTTATCGGTAATGCAGTACACTAACGGTAAAGTCATATTTTGATCAATAAGACCATGAATTGTATATAGTTCCTTTCCATTAGGAGCCGACTTGAAGGTTCCATCACAGAACCATCTTCTATTGGACCTTAAAGTGTTGACATTCTGGGTTGTTGAATATATTTGTACACCATTTTCATCAAATAATAAGAATGGCTCCCCCCTCGTTGTTACAGTCAAGTTTTCACCGCTAAAAGTTGAACTGCGAACTCTCCTTATCGTCCGAGCTAGAGATTCCTTTCTTGGAAGCTTTCCAACTATAGAAACTTTAACATAGTTTGTGCACTGATTTATTATAGACTATGGAATTTCTTCAGAATGTTGAGCATTAATTTTAATTTTATCTAACTTTTATAGCATCAATTTGCGCACTGTCTTGCTGATGTGAATGCTCTGTAGCTTTGCAAATTGTTTCACCGTGCGTTATTGCTCTGCCGTTACAATGTCTTTTTTTTCACATTTCCAATAAATTCGTTCATTAATCACTTTATCGTTCACGTATGCATAGCCTTCGTGTAGCAGTTTCTTTCCACCCATTTGAGTTTTGATTATTTCCATTATGGAGGGTTTGGTAGAATGGAAATTTGAATTGAAACTTTTGAATCTCGAAGGAAGTTAACTTTTGAGTGAAGCTCTAACAGAATGCATACTGTATATGTGTAAAGGATATATCAGTGTAATTGTTATATGGCTAAAGGTTTATAAGTAATTTCAGTCGTTAGACAATTTAGTACTTTATTCTTTCTCTCTAGAATTGATAACAACAAATGTCTTTAACAACTAATTTCAGTCATTAGACAATTTGGTACCTTATTCTCTCTCTCTCTATCTTCGACTTTGTCATTTCGACACATTGTCTGTTCGACACATTGTCCGTTCGACACTTCGTCCATTCGACACTTTGTCCTTCGACACTGTCTTTCGACACTCTGAACTTGTATTGCATGAATTACCTATCTCCGTTAGTCATATAATTTCATTAAGTTGTGTATTTGTGATTGCAGATTTATTTTTAATGGAGAATATTATATATGGAATTTTTTGAAAAACAGCACCTTCCGAATATCACACTTGTCCCCTTAAAATGGTACAGATATGTAGATAACATTTTAGTAGTCTTACATGTTGGTATCGATGTAAATGATTTATTGTCTAAATTGAATAATTTAGTTCCATCCATAAAATTCACTGTTGAAATTGAAAATAACTATGTCATCCCTTTCGTAGATGTATTAATACATAGAGAATCTTTCCGATGTAAATTCAGTATTTATATAAAACCCACAAATAATTTAACATGTGTACATTTTTATTCTGGCCACCATCTTAATATTAAAATTTCAATTTTCTTCTTATATGTTTTTACGCGCTTTGCGTATCACGAGTCCACAATATCTTGACCAAGAAATAGAATACAGAAAAAAGATAGGAAACGATCTCTGCTACCCACCTAATATAATCTATTTATCAAAAAGCTCACAAAGTTTTATAGTGTTGCTAATAATGAGAGAGAAACCCCTAAAATATACTTAGTTTGCATACTTTCGTTGATTTGAAACCATAAAATCAATATTTAAATCGTTTAATGTTAATATAGTGTTATCTTATAACCACACCATTAAAGACATGCTAATTAAGAATAGTCCCGTAACAAATAACAACATAATTTACAAAATTCCTTGTAAGGATTGTCCTTTTTACGTCGGTCAGTCAAGTGAAAATTTGTGTACGTATTAAGAAGCATATGTATTCAGTTAGAGCAGCCCAGACTTCAAATGCACTGTTTATCCATCTGAGCGAAAAATCTCTTGAATAAATTGGGGCGATACCTCTGTAATTGCTAGGTCTAATGATTGTTTCAAGAAATTTACTGGAATCAGCAATTATACAAATCACTAATAAAATTAACCTAAATCTTAGTCTGGGATTGTACCATTTGGACCCATATATTTGTAAAATGTTTATGAAGGACCTTAAAATAAATGAACTACTAATTAATTAGTCCCAAATGTATATAGTTATTATCTTTCTCTTTCTCTCTTTCTCTTTCTCTCTTTCTTTCTCTCTTTCTCTTTCTCTCTCTCGCTCACTTTTGCTAGCTATATTTACATCCTATTTTCGTAGTTTCACTCATTTTTTGGAACATTTTTGTAAATGTCATGTTACTAAGTCGTATATGCCTCCTTGTTTTTCAAAATTTATTGTTTTCTGGATGAATCATCTGTTGACCACGTGTGTGCTCCTCAAAGGCGTGGCTGCCTAAAAATCGCTAATCTTGTCCTCGGGCGTTTTCTCTTTTCTGTAAAGTGAAATGGGCCTTGTGCTAATCTTGTAATGTCAGTTTGGATATTAAGCCTACTTTTACTATGTTGTGCCTAAGTAAAAGGTCGTGTTAGACCGAAAGTTCTTGGCGCTCTCCCCTTTCATTTTCCTCCGTAGCAAAACCTTTATTTATATGATATGAATAATGTTGGACTGAGTACAGATCTCAAATGCCTAGTAGGTTGAGATGTAATATTTTGTATTGAATTCCTTGTATACTTACTTTGTCAAATGCCGTGGCTATATATCTCTACATAATAGGTTGCATAGGTGCCTTCTTCTTTGTGATGATAGTGCAATCTCTCATATTGTTGCTATTGCAATCTTGGTTCCTCTTCCTTTTCTAAATTCATATTTGTTTATATTGTGCAGTTGATTACCTTCTAGGAACAACCTCAATCTGTTGTTAATTATTTTTTGAAATATTTTACCAAATATTTTTTAGTAATGATATTGGTCTATAATTCTCAACCAGACAAGTATCTTTTCCTGTTTTGGGCCTTTAAATCATTATTGCATTTTTAATATAATTGGAAAATGTTCCATTGTGAGACCCCAATTGTATCTCTCAATTTTTCAAATGCAATGTCTGGTAAATTTTGAATTATGGCCTTGTTAATTCCACTTCCTCCTGGTGCCTAGTTTAACATTTTGAATTATTAATTAATTTTATAATAACTCTTATTCTCCTTGTTAGTGGGCAGTCTTCATAGTTTTGCTAATATCAGATGCATGGTGCGGATTTGTTCTGTGTCGATGTTGTTCAATAATTCCTTAAATAGTATTATCTATGTTGGTTGTGGAAATTTTGTTTATCCTCCTGCGTTATCTGGAATATTTCCCGCCAGTAGGCCTTGTGCAGTACTGCTTTCTCTTGGTCATCATACATTTTCTCATTCCTGTCCTTTATGTATGGTAATGTATTAGTTTTGCTTCCCATCCGTCTTGAAACGGAGTTATTGGGTTATTGTACTGTATTTGTGTATGTTTTATTAATGTTTTATTAGGTCTTCCCAATTTTGATGATATAATCTTGGAGTTTCCTTGTACTAACTGTTCTTTTACCGATACATATCTTCTCTTTAATGTGTTGTTCCGACCTGGTATAAGTACTGTATTTTGGATGTTGTTGTAGTTCCATTGTATTAATTTTAATTTGCCACTACTAATAGGATGTGGCAGTGTAGTGTATTTATTTACGTATTGGTATATGATTTATTATAGCTTCCTGTGTCTATATTTTTGTACCATTAAAGTTCTTTGCCTACTATTTATTTTATTTATATTTTAAGTTTTATTTATTCTTGTTTGTCCACTCATTTTCCCTTCTATTTAATTTTTGAAGCTTTCCCAACTTGCTCTTTTTATATTTTGTATATCTATGGATGGAATCATTTATTGGATTAGTTGACAATGTGATTACCATTGGTATATGATCAAAGGAGGTTGCTGGTCCTTTCGTAATGGCAATACTGAGGTGAATTTCGTTATTTACTAATATTATATCTGGCTTTCCTTTTCTGTTATTGGTACGGAAGTATCAAAATCAGGTCCTAAGTGAATAAATCTTTTATTTGTCAATCTATTTCTTGACCTTTATCCAAATAGTTGGTGTCTGGCTTTTAGATCCGCAATGAGATAGGTTGGTTCTCTCCTGCTCATTAACTCATGACCTCCGGAAGTAGGAAATAATGTCTCCTTGGCGGCTGTTAACCTGTCACGATCACTATCGGTCCTTTGTTAGTTTGAATCTGGACTGCTAAAATGTCGTCTTGGAAATCTACTTTGTCTAATATTATTCTTGATTGCTATTGCTATTCCTGCAAAGGGTTCATCAGCGAAGTCTTGCATATATATTACACCCAAACATTTTCATAGTTTAGTTTCATATCTTGTTCATTGATTAATATTACGCCAGTGTCTTCTTCTATATATTTATTGTATAATTCAAATTTGTCTTCCAGTATTTCACGTTGATTAATTATTTTAATCATCTAATTTAGTCAATGGTGTAATAATTTTTACCTTTTTTCCGTTTTCTGGTATTCCTGGCTACTGGCGTAGTGTGTTTTGACGCTGAAGTTGATAATCCCTCTGGATTCTGCAAAATGGGAGAACTGGAGAAATCTGAGAAGCTTAGTAGTAAGGCTTGCCTTTTTTTTTTAAATTTAATTCAGGCTTTGCAAATTTAATTTGATAATGAAATTCAACATATAATTAAATGAAATGTTCAATTTACAGGTGGCCACTGTTGGTGATGTCGAACACTACGCTTCGAGCTGCTGGTGACAGTGTTCGGTTCCTTACCGCCACGATGAACTGTAAACGTTAGATTGAAGAACTGAAGTCTGTTATCAGGGTTTATGATTTCTCCTCCCACATGGACTTCAAACAATCTTTTAAACACTATAATATTACTGTGACAATAGGTGGCAGTTATAACAACCGTTTGTTATTTATTTGTTCTTCGGACTATTCATAATGTTATTCACAAGGTCTGGAAAATATTCACATAAGAGCTATAATCTCTTATTTTGGATTGTCTACTTAATAGACCCATTTGATTATTGTAATTTGTTTATTACGTTGACAAATTAGTTATTCATCCACCTATCAATTCAAAGTTTTTATATTTTTTCAATTTAATCCAATTTTTGCATAGATCTGACGACATGCAGGCATATAGTTATGGCCAGTGATAAAGTAATATCAGATCTATAAAGGCAGAATGGTCATATGCTCTACACAATGTCCGACACTCACTTATATTTCAATGTCTCGTCTCTCATTTTCACTTATTTTTTATTTTTTGGTCAGGAAACTTTAGTAAAAATCCATATTCATTTGTGTAACATTGATTATATCTTTCTAAAACATACAATAAATAGATTGGTATTAAAAGTACAAATAATAAAACCAAGCAGGTTTTGATCGCTTTAATTAGTTATTTTCACATCTAATATATTCACAAACGCGCCTGGTCTACAATTAATTTTTGTAATTCACAATTAAATCAAAACGCCAGCCGGCGTCTGGTCGGCCTTCGAAGTGACAGTTTTTCTGTTGGTGCTGTTTCTTCCTTCTGTTCCTCCTCCTCCTTCGGCGGGGAGAAGGTTGGCGACGGAGGCGGCGGCAGTGCAGCCAGGAAGTCGACAAGGCTGAAGGCTCCTCGTCCCTTGTCAGTCCCTAGATAATCGAGTCTCCCTCTTTTCTGCCAAAGTCTCTCGGCTTCCTCTTCGGCCAAAGTCGGCCTCGGCCTCTTTGCCCTTCGCCTCACGTCCTCCCTCCAGTCGGAGACGCCGCCGACGGTTTGCGCGGGAGATTTCGGTAGGCAGGTCATGACAACGTCCTCCACCACCATCACTCCTCCACCAACTGCTGCTGCAGGCCTATGAAATTTGTTACTCCCTCAAAGATTGTTTGCAATAATATGGAGCACTTTGTTTCAATGAATGTATCAGTAACCATTAAGAAAGAAGAGGTCGATATTTAATAAAATTAAATAATTCACTTAATGAATAAATTGCAATGAATTGCTAAGACCCCATGCACTGTAATATGTCTTACTATAGCACTAGTGTCTTAAAACCGAAATAAAAAAAAAATCCGAAATTTACCTTGTTGTACGCACTCCATAATATATTTCCTAAGTCGAACTCTGAGAGTAATCTTGTAGAAGGAGACGGGAGACCGTATATGGTGACACCAAGTGAGCAGAGGTAAAGACTTCTTAAGAATTTCATCGGCCATCGAGGTTTTATACCAACACTCGGCCCTTGAGGCCACTTTCTCTTCCTTTGGATGTCCTTTTCTTAATGGAAGCTCAATCCAAAGGCCATCACTCTGTGATTCTGAATGCCCTAAAAGGGCGGTAGACCCAACGTGATAATCCTTTCGCAAAATCTACGAAGCTGAACAAGGCTCCTCCCCCCTAAACCTTAATTGCTCTGTGGACGGAATTGTTTTTGCAGGATTGTCTCCCTAGCGCACTTGGTCAAAATGAAACTGCAATGGAATTTAGAGCTAATTTATTTTTTAGAAACTTTATCGTCATCAATGAAGATATTTGAGTATAAACTAAATAAAATTTAAATGTTAACTATCACTCTTCATCATTTAAGTGTAAATTCACATAGCTTTCAATAATTATTAGGCTCTTTTGTCCTTATTTAATAAGTAGAGTATTTTCTTTTTCGTTTTTTCTTTTATCTTAACGCATGGAACTATAAACATGGAATGGACATGCGTGTTAAATGTATTAACGCTGATTGTCACTGCGCGGCGCCATAGTTAAGGGTGGAGATGACGCTGAATGAAGCTATTATAACATCGTCTTGCAGACGACGTTATCTTTAAGCATCTTCATGATGTACTACCTGTGAAAAAACTTCTTCAATTTTTAAACTATCCAGCAGTTCCTTAAGTGAAATATATAATATAGAGGGAAGTGCTATTCACCTTTTTTTTTATTTTTTTAAAAGAACAACCAGTTTTCAAATGGTTGGGAAGTGTACTTAAAAATATTTGTAATTTTGAGCCGGAGAACAATATGAAATTTTTAGATTTTGACTTCAATACCAAAGATAATTGTAGGAGGAATGTGTGTATAATTGTATTGTATTCTTATATATATACGATATGGTGTACTAGAAATGATTTGAATGTAGTTGCAAATGATATCATAAGGTTACTTATTAATAATTTCAATAATTACAGGAGAGATTTATATTTAATACATGACAATAGAATAAAGAATAATTACGGTTCCTTTTTAGAAATTAGTTTTTTTAAAGATCGGAACATTATTTTAATTATATTTTTTCTGAAAAAATGAATTGTTTATAAAAGTTACTAATTGTAAATAATTTTCATTTGGTTTATGTACAACTTTCACTATGTAAATGTACTCCTATGTATCTCAAGGTTGTAAGTCTTTAATAATAAAAAAAGTACTCTGTCGTCCTAAATTTTCCACAGATCTTAATAATTAAAGGCTCATTGGAAAGCTCTTGAAAATCCCTTTTAAATGCGTATAATCAAGCGTGTAGAAAATACGATGCTGCCTCGTTTTAAGTAAAGATATCTAGATATTGATTTTACCTGGGTTCGCTTTTTTACTCTACTGTTCCAAATTTTTTAATATAAACTTTTATAAATTTACCATCCGTTAAAAGCTCTTAAAAAGCACTTTCCAATGAACCCAATGAAGCACGTATATGTCTCATACAATAGAAATAATCATGCAATGTAGCCATGTGCTGAGACAGTGATTTCATGTCTTTGCCATGGGGTTGTGTAATAAATTTTACCACTAAAGCCTATTGAACCCCTTATATTTATTATCCTTCTAAGTATCACAGTCTTTAAACTCTTAATTTGCATTTATGCGCTACCTAGGTGTTATCTCCTTGGTATCCAGTCTGTGTCACCATGACACAATGGACTTAAATTGTAATTATGTTGCCTTATCAGTCATTATTACAAAAAGAAACACACCTGTTGATATAATTTACTTTTACACATCACTCATTAATGGCAGTCTTATCTAATGATGATAATTTTAAGTATTTTAAATGTATTATCATGTAAAGAGAAATTACTAGATTGAATAATGTGTACTACTAAATTTACTTTAATATAATGCAACAAATGTCATAGATGACAAGATAGTGTCATGGAAAGTTAACAGATTATGCTCCAGTTGGGCGAGGTGGGAATGAATTGTGATACAGGCCGACTTATCACTAAATTACAGAATTTGCTGACTATTTCATGGTAAATGTACAAAAGCTGAACTCGAAACACTGGCTATTACTGCCCCTTGAAGAGGACAAGTTTATTGCATTTCTGGCGAATGCTTCTACCCTGCAACGCCTGACTGTGGAGTCTGGCTACGCGGTGGTAGCGTCAATCAAAGTAAATGCCCACAATCAGGCGAATCACATCAAAGTAGTGATTTATCTACACCAAAGGATGTCTGCTTCACTGGCGAAATAACAAAGCTCTCTCCACCCTTTCCATGTTTATAGTTCCATGATTTTACGTACTGTCTAAGCTGGTTCACGATTGCACATTTGTCATTTGAATTCAATCTCTCTGTATGGGAAATTCTCTCTCTCTCTCTCTCTCTCTCTCTCTCTCTCTCTCTCTCTCACAGATTTCTTTCATTTTCAAAGCTCCATCTTGAGTTACTTCTTTGGAGAAATGTTTATAGTTATAGACATTTTAGTTTAAAACTTCCTCTGCTTGAGAGCTGATTCTTCCTTTTGTGTTGAGACCCAAAACCGTGAGGTAAATAACCGTTTCTTGCTCATCATCGCCTTTCTTAATTTATATTTTCATATCATATTCTATTCCTGATAATATTATCATGAAACTACCATTAATTATAATGATATGTTTCTTAAATACATTTTTTAAGTTATTTATTTATTTATTTATTTTTTAGAATCGATAGTCGATATCCTTATTTGCGGAATGAGTTAATAAACTTAACTGGTATCCTATCCGCAAGATAATTCATTCATAATGAACCTAGGAGGGACCATAGCTCCTCCTCTGAGGCCTTTCATTCCCATTCCAAACCGGTATCAAATTCTAGCATGTCATTCCAAAGGGAAATTAGCTCTCCGCGTGAGTTGATCTCTGCATATCTGCCAAATCTATAACATCAACAGAGAAGGAAAACAATTTTTATCATTACAGACATCAAATACCATCTTTTTCGTTACACAGAATTCTAAATCAACTTCATAGGTTCACGACTGAAAAAGTTTTAGCTTTAAGTGTATTTATTTATTTATTTATTTATCTAGTATTTATTTATTTTCAATAAAAAACGGAATCAGATTTTCTATCAACATGGCATCTCATTCAATCAGTCCTCGTGCGTTTAAAGTCATTGGTAAGCATCTAAAACTGTCTCCAAGGGGCACTTCCGGTGGTCACGGTATATTTGGAGGCATTTCCTCTTTCTACAGATATCTTGGTCTCTTAATATCATAAGTATAGAATAGATTGGTAAGCAAGGAAATACGAAATAAAGCATAACAGAGTAAGTTGGACGAGTGAGAAAATAAATAATCTTACACAAGCAGATTCTCTCTCTCTCTCTCTCTCTCTCTCTTCTCTCTCTCTCTCTCTATCTCTCTCTGACAAGATAATTGATTGGAATCTTAAGAAGGACGATATTCCTCGTTATAGATAATTGGTAATATATATGCGACAAAGAATTTTTTTCTTTAATTCGTAATTCGAAAATGAACACGAAATATATCTCCTAATTCTGTAGCATTCATCAACTACCTTCAAGTATCTAATTAATTTTAGTAATAATGATAAACGTGCATTTACAAGTACTGACAAAATAGTTAAAATGTTAAAATAAGAAGATAGCGGTAAGATTTAGAAAAAGAGAGAGAGAGAGAGAGAGAGAGAGAGAGAGAGAGAGAGAGAGAGAGAGAGCGCATAAGGGGGTTAAAATTCCTGGAAATGAAAAACGACCCCTATAATCTTATGAATATGACCTCAGGGTTTGTCTCAGACATTCAATCAACGGTCTGTCACACGTATAAAGTTGTCCTTTTTGTAAAATTGGCATCAGGGCAGATATTTAAACGCCACGCCTTCGTGGTGGTGGTAAAACTAAAATGCTCTCCGGAATACGAGGATTTTGAGGGCTGCTTAATGAAAAAGAACCCGCGCTGGCATAGCGCCAGGTTAATCATAAACAACGACAACAAGGAACAACAAGGAACCTTCAATGAACATGTCAGCTGACCTTCGATTCTCTGGTGAATAAAGGACTGTGACTGTTGTTGTTGTTGTTTGAGATTAAGCTGGCCTTATGCCACTACGGTCTCTTGCTCACAGAGCAGCCTGTAAGTCATGAATATTTTACAGATGGAAAGGTGATTTTAAGAGTTTGTGGTGAACCTTTACTATGATATCAAATGTAGGCGAAATTATATCATTTGCAAAAGTGAAAGGAAAGGTGAACTAGCGAGGTTACAAGTAAACCCCTTTAAGTCCTAAGGTACTCATAAGTAGGAGAGAAAGATCGATAGTTGTGAGTCTGGCGAGTCAGAGATAGTCAGTAAGGAAGTCGGAAAAGTTATCGTCGTAGAAAAACGAAAAAAAAAGTTCATAACTCTAAGGTGTTCTCGTGCCATATTTCATTACTCGAAGATAGAAAAAAAGCACCGATCGTTAGTGGTAGAGATCGATGATAGAAAAACGAAAAATTAGAAACGGCAAAACAAAATTAGCAACAGCTTAAGCGGTAGTTGAGTGACAGTTGAAGACAAGTCGGTCGTTAGACGTGAGGCGGCCGAAAACGGAGGGGGAGGGAAGGTTGTTAAGTAGAAGAAAAAGTAATTAATTGCCAACTACTATGGGTTTCACAGAGAGTGCAAGCACGTTTTTTGGCAATAATTGTCTAACGAAAACTCGTATTATTACGAGATTTTGCTATAGTATATTACACCCAGTGCCGTAATTTATAAGAGTATCACGAATCACTAATTGTAAAGAATACAGACGCTTGTCCATGTGCCATGGGGCAAAAACTCGATTAGCCAGAAATGGATACGAACACAACAGTTTAAAAAGCTCCGCCTACCCCCTCTTTCCCCATCCACCCCCTCCTCCCTTCTTCCCTCGCCTGCCCTCCCCCTCCCTTCTCTCTCTCTCTCTCTCTCTCTCTCTCTCTCTCTCTCTCTCTCTCTCAAAATTGTTTCAGTTTAAAATTATTTTGTATGATTTTTTTGGTATGAGTTTATCTCTAATAATTTACACTGTTGTATATTTCTAATGATCCACTCGGTTGTTATCTGTCAGTTGACTGATTTGCATTGATCCGCTCATAAAATAAACATTCATGGCTTAAAAATGTGTATCGGTATAATCAAGGCTTTAACTTTGATGAATGTCCTGTAGAAGGCTCATTGTTTATTTGAAACACAGAGTAACTATAACCATTGTTTACCTATTCCAAGTTTCAAACTAAATCTGAAGGCAATTGGCGGCTTCTTTACAAAAAAGTGGGAAAATTGCGTGAGAAACGCAGTTCTGCAGCCACGCCGACAGTTTTGTTCCGAGGTAGCCATTTCTTCTTCACCTTCGTAAAACAAGTACTATATTGCTGATACCCTAAGTCCAAAAGGATTACTAAGAATGTAACCAACCACAAATATAACAGTTGCTTTACCATAAATCATAGTGTCTATTGTTTTACTACTCCACCATACATTCAGATATATCTTACTCTAATAACCATTTACAGCAGGTACCACTACCACACACACACACTCACACGCGCGCACACACACACACAGAGTGAGAGAGAGAGAGAGAGAGAGAGAGAGAGAGAGAGAGAGATGAGCAGATCAGTGCATAAATAAATCAGTCAACTGGTAGCCAACAACCGGCTGGGTCGTTAGATATATACCCCAATGCAAACTATTATTGAATAGATAGAAAAAAATCGTACAAAATATGTTTAAACTGAAGTAACTTTTTAAGAGAGAGAGAGAGAGAGAGAGAGAGAGATGAGTGGATCAATGCATAAATAAATCAGTCAACTGGTAGCTAACAACCGAATGGGTCGTTAGATATATACCCGAATGCAAAAACTATTATTAAATAGATAGAGAAAAAATCGTAAAAAATACGTTTAAACTGAAGTAACTTTTTGAGAGAGAGAGAGCCGAGAGAGAGGAGAGACCGAGAGAGAGAGACGAGAGAGATGAGTGGATCAATGCATAAATAAATCAGTCAACTGGCACCTAACAACCGACTGGATCGTTAGATGTATACAAGATAGATAGATAGAATAGATAGATAGATAGATGGATAGATAGATAGAAAAAAGTCCTACAAAATAAGTTTAAACTGAAGAACTTGAGAGAGAAGGAAATGTGAGGGAAGGAAGAGGGGGGGGGGGGGGGGGGAGGGGGGGGGGGGGGGTGGAGGTGGGGCGAGGGTAGGCGGAGCTTTTACTGTTGTGTTCGTATCCATTTCTGGCTAATCGAGTTTTTGCCTCTTTGTACAGGGACAAGTGTCTTTAGTCTTTACAAATAGTGATTCATAGTACTCTTATAAATTACGGCACTGAGTGTAATACACTATAGCAAAATCTCGTACTGATACGAGTGTTCGTTACAGAGTTATTGCCAAAAAACGTGCTTGCACTGTCTCTGAAACCCATAGTAAGTAATTAACAACTAACAATCGGTGGAGTTCATCTGGGAGACTCATCTCTACATCCTGGACTTCGTGAAGGATTGCAGCTAGCAGTTGTTCTTCATATCCAATGTTACAGTTAAGAGCTCTATATTTAAATGAATGGAACTCATCGTAAGTACCAGGAACTTATTGAATTGAAGTCTCTCGCGAGAATGACGTCGGTCTGAGTTTCGCCATCAGCACTCAGGTGTCGTTTATAGGTCTTTGTTTTAATTAATGTCTCTCCGTGGCACTGTGACCTATTCTGTTTGAGTACCTGCTTCGACATGAAAAATATGAGCTTCTGACGGAGTTTCGGTTTGCATGTCTTCTTCTTCAACGGGCGATTCTTTGGTGTGGGTTCCCATTTTCACAAGTAAAACGGGAACTACTGGCGGTGTGGGGGTGTGGGGAATGAACTTAGGGGTCGGGGAAATATGCATAGGGGCAGGGGAAGATCGTTCAGGGGTCGTGGGAATAACATTAAGGGTCGGAGGGGTGTTTATTTTAGGGGGGAGGTTGGGGAAGCAGGAGGTTGGAGGCAAGAAAAAGAAGGATGAGGGGTGGGATGTAATGCCGGGGTTTGGGAGGTTGTGCAGGGGAAGGTTGAGGAGCTTGCAGGCGGTGGGGGGATGCCCCTCATCCTGCCAAATCTTTTCCTGTCTGGACGGGGCATCCATTAAAATCCATGCACATGGTGGGAAACTGGTGACAAGTTTGGGCCTCGGGCAACAGTGTGGTGCCCTTTGCTTTAACCTTTTCAAGGCAAACGTCGGTCTCGTGATGCTGGCTGCAAAATCCCGCAGACATGTTTGGCGGTACACTCCCTCTTGTGATGCCCAAACCTCTGGCACTTTAAACACCTGAGAGGTTCGGGAACAAAGGCTTCGGTTTGGTATCTTCCGAGGATCCCAAGGTCTATAAAGGCTGGTATGTCGCCCTTGAAGGTGGCTTCCACTTCAAGGTTTCTTCTTATTTCTGTCTTGTCCTTTTCATTCTCATTGTATACCGTGTAGCAGTCATTAAGCCTGGCATTTGCAAAATCCGTTCCATGGCGATGTACTTCTGGACTTTGCAAATCGTCCCCTTCGACATCTTTGCAGCTGGGTCCAACAGGAGGCACGAGGGATCCTTCTTCAAGAGCTCTGCAGACTGTTGATCTTTCGGGGAAATTATAAATTTCCCTCTCAGGTTCGGTCTGGGTTGGCAGTTTCGCTTCTGTGTATTTCTTTTCGAGTGCTAACACAGCAGCGTAGGACGTTTGGTCTTGCCTAGGCCTAGGGTCTTGCAAAGTCACTGCTCTGAATTTCGGAAGTGCTGGAAAGTCGATGTTGCTGGTCATAAGAGGCGCTGCAGATGTCGAGGGGTTTGAAAAGTTGATAACGCTCATAAGAGCTTTTTTTCCGCGTCTTATGGACTTTCTGGAAGTCCTGTTCGTCTAGGGAGGGCGGGTCCACCTTCTGGGGTCCAGGAGACGTCGGTCGCTCCTCTGCTATCGTAGAGAAATATGTGACAGCCTCAGTAGACTGCCGACTAAGTAAACCCCAAGTGAGTCTTCTATAATAACTGAAAATTATTACGCAAGACAACTGTGACTTACCCGAACTTCTAATTCTGCTCTGGGTGTGTCCGATGAGAGGAGCCCTGAATAGTCCTGTTATTAGACCCAGACCTAGACTACCTATACAGTGCGTCACAATGGACAGCTGCAGCCTAGTTAATGAAGGTGAATGAGTAAGAATCTATTAAGAAGGACCAATTCTTTTTTGTTTAACTAATGTTAATGGATAATGTGCAGTTAAGTTTAGAAGTTAATACGGTTTTGTTAGGATGTTCTGGGTTATCTGTTTCCTAGGCATAACTCAGACACTTACAGAGAGAATCTGCAGTAAATGGTATTTTTTTCATAATGTATCCATATGTGATATATTGCCAGTTTCATGAATTACCACATAATGTGGTCGTGGAATGATTAATGTGACGCTCATAGGAATAAGGCTGAGTGATGTAGCAGTTCCTTTCCTTACGATTGCATATTATATAACATAGTTTTGAAATATGTTTCACTTGTGACGTCATAAGGAATGACTATCATTTTTCAGTGGCATTTTCAGTCATGTTTAGTGAAATTTGTTGTATTAGGATTAACATGCTTCAAAAAAAGGTTATGTGACCAATATTTGTTTCATAACATACCTTTAGATGAATGTTTATAAAGATTACCTGAATTAAATTAATCCTCACTCATGGATTAGGTTTTTAACTTTTCATTTGTAAGCCCTCAACATAATCGTCCTCAAGGATTTTATTTAAGAGTACATTTCAAGTTCGTTTATATAAACGTAATATTATAGACTTAGTATATTTTAGAAGAACTAGTGAAACTTCCTGTCAATTATTTTTTATATTGATCTCACAAATTATGAGAGAGAGAAAAAGAATTCCTTGATTAGTTTTATATAGGCTGGCGCCTCTCTCTCTCTCTCTCTCTCTCTCTCTCTCTCTCTCTCTCTCTCTCTCTCTCTCTCTCTCTCCCGTGTGCTGCCCTGTATGTACACGTGTACAACGAAATAACTTGGGTATTATGTAATTGATAACCTATAGCTTCTGAACGTACTTTCAGTCATATATATGATGGATATGAAGCAAACAGACCTATATCAATCTTTTAATTGACTAGACAACGAAACAAGATATTGAACTATAATAATAAATCAAATTGGGAGAGCAATTCGAAGAAATATACAGAAAACACTGCAATTTAAAGAAATATGGGTGATATTTTTATGTTTACATACTTGTAACCTTATAGACACATTTTAGGGGAATTCTGAAAAAATCCTCCGTTCTCAGTTTTATATAGATGTTGTCATATTACCATAATCTTATAGATTTCCATTACAGTTGTTAGAGAAACTTGCTTTGTCAGCTTTATTCAACATTATTGTAATTATATATATCTATGTTAGGAGTTAGGCCTACATAGTGGCGGGATTACAAGCTGAAAAAATAAACTTAACCAGTCCAGCTGCCAAACTCACCCTCAGTCACACTTTCTTCTTTACACTACGGAATACACGCAGGAAATTGACATACCTACACAGAACAAAAATAAGACAAAATAAAATAAAATAAAACACACACACAAACACATGTACTCACCGAACTCCAGATACTCCGGGCTCTGCTGTGCTGTCTTCCGATCGAGGTCGCTGAGATGGCAACAACATTAAAGATAACAACCAAGAACCACAACACAACACCCATGGACCACAACCCCACAACTCAACAACAAAACAACAAGCAAGGAATACAACCACAACTCAACAACACAACAACACAACAAACAAACAACACCAAAGGACCACAACTCAACAACACAGCAATACAACAAGGAACACAACCACAACTCAACAACACAGCAATACAACAAGGAACACAACCACAACTCAACAACGAAAAAAGAATCAACAAAAAAATTACAACCACAACAAAAGACCACTGCACAATCACCAACGCAAAAAAAAAAAATAAAGAAACAGCACACACACACATCCCCTAACAACACCAAGGGATCACAACAGCTCACCAACAACCCTCAACAACTCACAACCACACCAAGAACCACAACAGCTCCCCAACAGCCCCCAACTATCACAACTCAAATATAACTCGACAATAACTCACAAGCACAACAAATCCAACAGCACAGGCACAACCACTCTAAGCAAACAACATCAAACTCAGCAACAACCAAACAACAAACCAATAACACACAACTTGAATGACTTTCAATGCCACCAACACTATTCACAGGCCGCTGCCAACACTACTGATCTTTACAGGCTCTGCCTAAAGACTGACCACACACTGACTGAAAACACAGAACTCTAACAGCTGCACCAGCAGACAACCCAGAACTCACCAACAGCCAATTCAACCTCTAACTATCCAACCACTATTACCCCTTCTCTCTCTCTCTCTCTCTCTCTCTCTCTCTCTCTCTCTCTCTCTCTAGGACACACAGACGTTGTCAAATGGAACTCCATCACTCCTCCATAACATTACACTAGAAAGAAGAAGGGAAGACGAGGAAACCTCTAACGCGTCGGGAACACAGCATCCCAGCTCTTAGTACTAAGTATCTTGCTTACTCCCCAATTACTCCAGACTATCACTACAACAGACTCCCTGCGCTCGTTCACTCCCTTATTACTCCAACCTGCTGCCCTGAAGGAGACAAAGTCTGGAGGGAGGAACTGCAACGGGTCAGGAGCAGGGCCGGATCCACAGCTGTGGGAAACCCGGGGCACATCATTTGTGGGGGTGGGGCCATATATCCAGGTTGATTGATTTATTTTATTTTATTTTACTTCTTATTAGTTATTATTTTATTTTTAGTGATGTGCAGGGGCGAGTACAGTAAGCACTTTCCGCCAGCCCCTTTTTCTGGGCAATCTGGGTTATACTGAGAACTATTATTGACAAAAAATGAAGAATTCTTAGTATTCAGATACGTAGGTATTATAGAAAGAGTATATAGTCTCCATATATAGGAAGTACCGTCGCTAGGAAACACCAAGGTGGAAACTTATACATTATTATTATTTAACTAATTTACGGGAACAGAGCAGGTTTACGTACTTTCTGACAGGCAAAAGTTGTAATTATTGTCTGAAAATCCATTTCCCGAAGAATATAACTTTCAATACTCATATAGCCAACCATGAAAGATGACTCTGGCTCATTGACGTTCTCAGTCGGTTTTAATTATTTTCATCTTGAAAAACTGGACCTTCCACCACTACAACGGACACCATTAATACTAAGATTCCAACAGATTTTCAACATTACGAAAAGTTGCCTGTAAGCCACTGTCAAGGAGGAATTTTGTAGAAGTGAGTTCTTTTGGAATTTTTGGTTTTTTCATGGACTTCTCTCTCGAGTTTCGCCAATTCAACAAAATGAACGAGGTGACCTAGGCTCTAGGTCACCTTTGTAAACTCACAAGACTAACTGCGGCTGAATTATCTCATCAGATCCATATCTTCTAGGCGATTGAGGAATCCAAAGCGCTCACATACAACATCATAAGCAGCTATTCTGTCACTCAGAGATTTAACAATTTGGTCAATAACTGAAAGGAAACTGTTTGCAAGAAACTTTACATTGGGACCCACCTGGGCATTCTCTGCTTTACCATTGATCAAGTGGATTAAGAAGCACGTCCTTCTTACAATGGCGAACTTCAGTCTACTCTTCTGCTCCAGAAAGTCTGATTTCAGCTGCTTCATACTCCTCATATTTTTCTCTTTTTGTTTCAATAAATGTTTTCAAAAGACTTGAGTGCTTTCACTGCAGCACTGAGAACCATTTTAGGATCTTGTAGAATATGGTTTGTTGCATTGAATCTTTCTAGGATGTCATTCCAAAATGTAGCATAATTGGCTATTTCTAATTTACCCTTTTTTTTCATATAAATTACACGCTTCATTCCGCCAGCCAAAAGCCTAGTTTTCCTAATCAGTCATTATGTCATAAAGAGTCTCTCATCTCTCTGTAACTGTGCACTGGAGCCTTTGTTACATCTGCTCTGCAAGACCAACGAGTTTCATTTAGTCGCTTGGGAACATACAAACTGCTTATCAGCTGTTGTTAATTTTTCTTTGAGCGTAGCACAGCATGCCGTGGATGCTGTGAAAAACACATAAATTTGTTGAACAAAGTCAAAGTAGTGAATAGCTGCAGAGCATGTATTACCTGCTGCCTTTCCCACTGAACTAAGGGAATTTCCAAAGCATGGGACAAACTCTGATAATGAATTCTAGTCCTTGATGAGGGCTTGCATTCCTTTATACTTCTCGCTCATATGAGCAGCATTATGATAGGACTGCCCTCTGCATTCAATATTGTGGCCCTCTAAAAACTGAAACAGGGCTTTGACCATATCAGAAACCATTGTGACCTCGATTGTCCATGGAATGTCAGGAACCATTTTCTTTTGGTAATGTTTTTTTCATATATTATAGCGTTATGACTAAAGTTAGTCGATCAATGTGACCCTCATCTGGGGTTGAGTCAAGAGACATAGAATAATATTTTGACTTCTTGATTCTTGATATTATTTCTTGCAGTACATGTTCGCCCATATTCCAATTACTTCTTCACAAATTGTAGAGAAGAGATAATTTGTGTGACCTCGTCCTTTATTTGCATGCAGTTTGATGTGAGTTGCAAGAAATGGATCATACTCTGGTAGGGGTTCCAGTATACCAAGAAAATTCCCGCTTGACGGAGAACCAATCAGTCCATCTGCGCCTCTGAATGCTAGTCCTCACTCCGCGATATTTAATGTACTTACAATACGTGTAAGAAGTTTACATCGGTATTCTTGCAATTGAGCTACTGATTTGGTAATTCTTGGATCTATTCATCCATGTTCTTTCCATAGTTTGGCTTCGTAATGATGTGGCACTTTGATTTTTCGTGATCAAGCTATCCTGTCATTTTCATGCTTCGTCACAAAATCCATCAGTGGCTCATTTGCCTTTTTCAGATCCTGAATTAACAACCTTACCTGCAAAACAAACAATAAACTTTGCCAGTTGTTGGAGAGAAACAGAGCCATAAACGATTAGTTATTTCATTATTCTGTGTTTCCTCTGAGACAAACTTCGTGAACATTTATGTGAGTAATGAATTCCACTCTTCCTTTCACCTGATCTTCGAGTTTTTGAAACTTTTTCCGGTAACTGTTCATCACAATGTTGTAATTCACTTGATTCCTTCTTTGCCGAAAAAGTTATCATTTCTCTGTAGATGACCCAGGTCACAAACCAATATTCTGAAACCTTGATTTTTCATACTGACCTTTTTCCATAGCACATCTTCCTGTACGTCCTTATGTTCATGTTCACCCTGGAAAATTGTGTCGACTTCATACACTGGTGTAGAGCTACTTGAAAATATATCCAAAGGCTCTGCTTTTTCTGAAGATGGTGTTTCAGTTTCTATAATTAATTTACTTGTTGGTGCCTCTTCTGACGGATCTGAAGAATTTTCAACAGGCTGTTTTATGGCAGCAAGGTCGAAGTAGGTGCTTATTAGGGGTACTTTTGACATTGCTTCAAGACGTTTTTTGTCACGTGCTTGAGACATTTTGCGTTTCTTTGCACCACTTTCGTATATACGAGGAATCTTATGTCTGTCTCGCACAAAATAAAATTAAACTTCACATGCCTTTTTAATCACTGGATTCACCAAACGTCGGACTTGACTGACAACAAGAAATAACAATAAACAAAAGCACTACACATAGTGTGAGCTGACTGTATTTCTTTACAAATTTTCAACTTTCATTAAAGAGACTACTTCTTACTCTCCTTCTGCTTTCTTAATTAAAATAACAGTTACTCCTTCCAATTTATGTATTTCTAAACTTCTAAACAATTATCAGTACAATAGTTCTATTAGCCTAATTAGTGGTCTATAGAATAATTGATAACATGAACAAATTCATATATCTTTACCAATACATTTCTTTTTTATTTAAGGGAAAGAAAATACAAGATGAAGCGAGGAAAGCAATTAAAACTAGGGATTAAAAATGAAAAGATAACAGAAAACAAAAGGTCACTAAGTTGGTAAAAAGAAAATGAAAACCCAAACCCAAAAAGTGAAAAAATGTAATAATGGGTCATGGAAATCCCCTAATTATGGTGGGGCCCTGGGGCTATAGCCCCTGTTGCCCTCCCTTTAATCCAGCCCTGGTCAAGAGGCTCCTTTTCAATAAAATGTTGAGTTTCTGTCAAGGTTTTATTGTCCCGATGTTCTCGAGCAATTTTATTGTCGATGCTGCTGACCCGTTGGAGGAAAGGTTTAAAAACAAATAGAACAGAACGAAAATTCTACAACATCCAGGATTTTATTTAAGGAAAATTAAACAAGATTAAATAGGTGGAGAGAAAAATTTATTGTATACCCTGAAAACGTCCAGTAGGTCTAGTTCCTCCACGGAGCAATTGAAATTTGTACGGAGGAGCAGTTGCCAGACTCCCAGGTTTTGAGGATGATTATCTTAAGGTTAGGATACCTGTTATAAATGTAGCTCTGCTCCCTTTCCACGGTATTTATGATGTCCATTAATTGATGGATTGTGAGTTATCTGGTGTCACAACTACCAGGGTCACTTACGCCGAAATAAGTGATCTTGAGGGTGAATGTATCACTAAACCGCAGCGCCAGGAAAAAAATAAAGCATTGAAATATATCTAATATGATATACAATGGTTTTATGGAACATATTTTATTATCTTCTCCATACGTGTGTATTGTATACTGTCAGTCATTGCCGATTGGTAACTTGTTACTCTTATTTTCATTTATTTTTTGGTTAGGCAACTTAAGTAAAAATCTATATTCATTTGTGTAACATATATCATATCTTTCTAAAACATACATAATTAAATTACAATTAAATCAAAACGCCAGCTGGCGTCTGGTCGGCCTACGAAGTGACTGTTTTTCTGTTGGTGCGGTTCTTCCTGCTGTTCCTCCTCCTCCTTCGGCGGGGAGAGGGTTGGCGGCGGAGGCGGCGGCAGAGCAGCCAGAAAGTCGACAAGCCTGAAGGCTCCTCGTCCCTTGTCGGCCCAAAGATGCTAGTCTCTCCCTCTTTTAGACCGAAGTCTCTCTGCTTCCTCTTCGGCCAAAGTCTGCCTCTGCCTCTTCGCCCTTCGTCTCACGTCCTTCCTCCAGCCGGAGGGACGCCGCCGACGGTTTGCACGGGAGCTTTTGGTAGGCAGGTCATGACAGTCCTCCACCAGCATCACTCCTCCACCAACTGCTGCGCTGCGGAAAATAACACCAACTATTAGGCGAGAAGGGAAACGTAAACAGATAATAAAATAGGCAAATGAAACATCTCTTGACTATGTAAGGCCCCTCTAAACTGTTGGGGAAGCTGAAAGGAGAACTCGGTAACCTTCAGCGAGCTCCGCTCAAACCCCAGCATAAGTTCTGGGGACTAAAAGTTGTGCTACTTCCTCGCTTCCTTCACGCAACTGTCCATGGCCGCCTTAAGGGTTACCATCTGCAGGCTATGGGACAGGGAGGCGAGGAAGTTTGTGAGAAATGCACTCCATCTTCCCAAGGATACTTCAATCGCTGGCTTTTCATGCGTAAGTGTTACATTCATTTTAGCAGGGCTAAGTAGGTACAAGTGAATCGGAACTTTTGAGACTAATATAAAGCAACAGAAACTCCAGGTAATAACGGTTTTCACAGTAGTGAAAGACTTGATGCATATTTAAAGTCATTGTACTTTACTTAACCAAGTCATTGTACTTTACTTAAAAGACATGATTCATCGGAAAGATGAGAGTAGTAGGGTAGGTGTTTGTGTGTGTGAAACAAAAGAATCCCATATACTACTACTATTACTACTACTACACCTGAATCTTCAATCCTAAAGTATATGGCGGGGTGTCTAGTCAAAGAAAATCATACACCAGTATAAATGAGTGGGAGGGTCTTCGGTGATGACGTTCACTAGCCTCCCACCGGGTGCTTACTAAATTTAGCCAAGTTTCCCTTGCAAATTTCAGTGATTTACTCCGATAAGTGCCTTAATTATCAACATTAGATATCGGTGCATATTATTGCCAATTAGTCCGTGGCTTTAAATAGTTATTTCTGAAATAAGATTCACATCAGAGGCTTTGGAAGGATTTTTTCGACGAAAACGTATTAGACACGGCCCCGAAATGCACATTAGTTCAATGCAATAGGAACTGACAGAAGAATCCGAAGATGAAAAAAAAAGAAAGAAAAAAAAAAACCCACAGAAGGTGGAGGAGAGAATCTTCATATTATATTCATCGTAATGAACCTCAACCATTATACTATTAAGAAATGTCTGTGAAATGTAATATGTAGAATTTACTATAAATATATCGCAAAATAATTAGGAGGTTAATATTAACATTAAAATCTGTACAATTCACCATGCTAACATAATGTAAGATTATAATTGTAATAGATTAGTATCAAGGCCATAGAGTAATTGTACCATTAACCAAATAAAATTGTGGATAAACCAAACTTTATATTACTCTTATTAATACTTAACTTTCTACATTATTCCCTACCATGGTTAGCTAACTAACTACCCTCTCTCTTCTTTCCCCCCACCCCATCGTACCCTATCAGCTAAAAATAAAAATAAATAAATACCCGAATTAATTTGACAAAGCCCGACATTTACAAAGCCTTGATTTATTTATAAAACCTAACGCATTACGTTTGCCCTAAACACTATGTTTGTATCGTGAACAGAATTAGTATTAAAGTAACTACATCGATTACAGCATTCACTTTTAATTTTGAAAAATATTACTATTACCGATAAAACAGTATAAACATAAAAACACTTACTGGAACATAAAACACAACGCTCACAGTCGAAACTGGTACCGGGACCTTTCGGGTCCTCTCAGTATCTGTTCCATAATATAATTGTCTGTTATATAAGGCATATTTCAATTTTTTTTTTTTTTTTTTTTTTTTTTTTTTTTTTTTTTTTTTGTTTTTTTTTTTTTTTTTTTTTTTTTTTTGACTCTTTAGGTGCGGTTAGCGATACATTCACCCTCAAGATCAGTCTGCCTTCAGGAGTCCTATTCTTAATGCACATTATTCGGCGTCAGTGACCCTGGTAGTTGTGAGGCCAGATAACTCACAATCAATCAATTATTGCAAATATTAAGTCCCTGGAAAGGGGGCAGGGCTACATTTATAACAGGTATCCTAACGTCCTATGATAATTTCTTCCTTAAAACCTGGGAGTCTGGCAACTGCTCCTCCGTACAAATTTGAATTGCTCCGTGGGAGGAACTAGACCTACGGACGTTACAGGTATACAGTAATTTTTTTATCTCTCCTATATAATCTTCTTTACTGTTCCCCTAAATATAACCTGTATGCTGTAGCATTTTCCGTTTGTTCTATTCGTTTTAAACCTTTCCTCCAACGGTCAGCAGCATCGACAATAAAATTGCTCAGAGCATAGGGACAATAAAACCTTGACAGAAACTCCATATTTTATTGAAAAAGACGCCTCCTGACCGTTGCAGTTCCTCCCTACAGACTTTGTCTCCTTCAGGGCAGCAGGTTGGAGTAATAAGGGAGTGAACGAGAGCCGGTAGTCTGTTGTAGTGATAGTCTGGAGTAATTGGGGAGTAGGTTGGATAGTAAGTCGTACTAGGAGCTGGGATGCTGGGTTCCCGGCGCGTTGGAGGTTTCCTCGTCTTGCCTTCTACTTTCTGGTGTAATGTAGGCCTAACTCCTTCATAATAAAAATATATATAATTACAATAATGTTGAAAAAAGCTGACAAAGCAAGTTTCTATAACAACTGTAATGGAAATCTATAAGATTATGGTGATATGACAATATCTATATAAAACTGAGGACGAAGGAATTTTCAGAATTCCCCTAAAATGTGTTTATAAGGTTTACGAGTATGTAAAAATATAAAAATAAATTTGCCATATTTCTTTACTTGCAGTGTATTCTGTATATTTCTTCGAATTTTTTCCCAATTAGATTTATTATTGTAGTTCAATATCTTGTTTCGTTGTCGAGTCACTTAAAACGATAATATAGGCTTATTTACTTCATATACATCATTATATATGACTGAGCGAACGTTTAGATGCTATAGGTTATCAATTACCTAATACCCAAGTTATTTTGTTGTACACGTTGACAAAAACGTGTTGTTATAGGCCCACTGAGTCGGTCGAAACAAAGTTTTTGGCATACATAGGACAATATACGATAGAGAGAGAGAGAGAGGAGAGAGAGAGAGAGAGAGAGAGAGAGAGAGAGAGAGAGAGAGAGAAATTACATTCAAACCAAAACTCCGTCAGCAGCTCCTGTTTTGCATGTCGAGACAAGAACTCAAACAGAAGAGTTACACAGTCCCACGGAGGGACATTAATTAAAACAAAGACCTAAACGGACACCTGAGTGATGATGGCGAAACTCAGACCGACGTCATTCTCGTGGGAGACTTCAATACAATAAGTTCCCTGCTACTTACGATGAATTCCATTCATTTGTAAATATAGCTATTAAACTGTAACATTGGATATGAAGAACAACTGCTAGCTGCAATCCTTCACGAAGTCCAGGATGTAGAGATTAGTCTCCAGGATGATATCCTCGCACCGAGATATCACTACAAAACTCCACCGCCAGTTAATTGTTAACTACTTAGTTGGCAATTAATTTATTTTTCTTCTACTTACCAACCTTCCCTTCCCCTTCGTTTTCGGCCGCCTCACGTCTAATGACCGACTTGTCTTCAACTGTCACTCAACTACAGCTTAAGCTGTTGCTAAATTTTGTTTGGCAGTTTCTAATTTTTCGTTTTTCTATCATCGATCTCTACCACTAACGATCGGTGCTTTTTTTCTGTATTCGAGTAATGAAATGTGGTACCAGACTCCATAGAGTTATGAACCCTTTTTTCCGTTTTCTACGACGATAACTTTTCCGACTTCCTTACTGGCTATCTCTGACTCGCCAGACTCGCTACTATCGATCTTTATCTCCCTAACTTGATGGGTAGCCTTAGGGTTTCAAAAAGGGTTTGCTTGTAACCTCGCATGTTCATCTTTTCTTTCACTTTTGCAAATGATATCATGTCGCCTGCATATTCCATTGATATCATAGTAAAGGCTCAGCACAAACCCTTAAATTCACCTTTCCATCTGCAAAATATTCATGATCTATTGGCTACTCTGTGAGCAAGTGCCCATGCTGGCATAAGGCCAGCTTAATCTCAAACAACGACAACAACAGTCACAGTCCTTTATTCGTCAGAGAATCGAAAGTCAGCTGCCGTGTTCATTGAAGGTTCATTGTTGTTCCTAGTTGTCGGTGTTTATGATTAACCTGGCGCTATGCCTAGCACGGGCTCTTGTTCATTAAGCTGCCCATCAAAATCCTCGTATTCCGGAGAGCATTTCAGTTTCACCACCACCACGAAGGCGTGGCGTTTAAATATCTGCCCTGATGCCAATTTTACAAAAAGGACAACTTTATACGTGTGACAGACCGTTGATTGAATGTCTTTGAGAAAAACCCTGAGGTCATATTTAGAAGATTATAGGGGTCGTTTTTCATTTCCAGGAATTTTAATCCCCTTCTTATTCCGCCCTGCTATCTCTCTCTCTCTCTCTCTCTCTCTCTCTCTCTCTCTCTCTCTCTCTCTCTCTCTCTCTCTCTCTCTCTCTTTTCTAAATCTTACAGCTATTTCTTATTTTAACATTTTAATTATTTTGTCAGTACTTGTAAATGTACATTTATCATTATACTAAAATAAATTCGATATTTGAAGGTAGTTGATGAATGCTATAGAATTAGGAGATATATTTCTTGTTCATTTTCCGAATTACGAATTAAAAAAACATTGATCTTTGTCCGCTGTATATTTATTATTATCTATAACGTGGAGTGTCGTCCTTCTTAAGATTCCAATCAATTATCTGTCAGAGAGAGAGAGAGAGAGAGAGAGAGAGAGAGAGAGAGAGAGAGAGAGAGAGAGAGAGATTAAGGAACCAAGATATCTGTAGAAAGAGGAAAGGCCTCCAAATATACCGTGACCACCGGAAGTGCCCCTTGGAGACAGTTTTTTGAGATGCTTACCAATGGCTTTAAACGCACGAGGATCTGATTGAATTATATGCCATGCTGATAGAGATCTGATTCCGTTTTTTATTGAAAATAAATAAAATAGATTAATAAATAGATCAATAAATAAATAAATGAATACACTTAAAACAAAAACTTTTTCAGTCATGAACCTGTGTAATTTGTTTAGAATTCTGCGTAACGAAAAAGATGGTATTTGATGTCTGTAATGATAACAATTGTTTTCCTTCTCTGTTGATGCTATAGAATTGGCAGATATGCGGAGATCAACTGACGCGGAGAGCTCATTTCATTTTGGAATGACATGCTAGAACTTGATACCGGTTTGGAATGGGAATGAAACGCCTTAGAGGAGGAGCTATGGTCCCTCCTTGGTTCATTAGGAATGAATTATCGTGCGGATAGGATACCAGTTAAGTTTTGCTTCATTGGGCAAATAAGGATATCGACTCTCGATTCTTAAAAATAAATAAATAAATGAATAACTTTAAAACAACTTTATTTAAGAAACACATCTCATTATAATTAATGGTAGTTTCATGATAATTTTATCAGGAATAGAATATAATAGAAAAATAAATTAATTAAGAAAGGCGATGATATAAAATTAAGAAAAGGCCATTGCAAAGGGTGGAGAGAGCTTTGTTATGGCGCCAGTGAAACAGACATCCTTTGGTGTAGATAAAACACTACTATGATGTGATTCGCCTGATTGTGGGCATTTACTTTGATTGACGCTACCACCGCGTAGCCAGACTCCACAGTCAGGCATTTCAGGGTAGAAGCATTCGCCAGAAATACAATAAACTTGTTCTCTTCCAGGGGCAGTAATACCCAGTGTTTCGAGTTCAGCTTTTGTACATTTAGCAAATTCTGTAATTTAGTGGTAAACCAGCCTGTATCATAGACTTAAAGTTATTATTATTAAATAAGACTGAGGTTATAAGTGATCTGTAAATATAAATTATGTTCACAAGTGTTTTCTTTTGTAATAATGACTGATATAAGTCAACATAATTACAATTTAAATCCATTGTCTCAGGTGATAGGGTTAATCCCAAGGTGATAAGACCTACGTAGTGCAAAAAATAAAATGTAAAGTAGAGTATAAAGACTTTGATACTTAGAGGGATATTATATATAAAGGGTTCAACAGGCTTTAGTGGTAAAATGTATTAGACAACCCCATGGCAAAGACATGAAATCACTCAGTCTCAGCACATGGCTACATTGCATGATTATTTCTATTGTATGAGGCATATACGTGCTTCATTGGGTTCATTGGAAAGTGCTTTTCAAGAGCTTTTAACCGATGATAAATTTAACAAAATTTATAATAAACTTAGAAAAGTAGAGTAAAAAAGCGAACCCAGGTAAAATTAATATCTAGATATCTTTACTTAAAACGCTGCAGCATCGTATTTCCTACACGCTTAATTATATGCATTTAAAAGGGATTTTCAAGAGCTTTCCAATGAGCCTTTAATTATTAAAAGTGGTGTGGAGAATTTAGGACGACAGAGTACTTTTTTTTTATTATTAAAGTGAGATACATAGGAGTAAATTTACATAGTGAAAGTTGTACATAAACAAATGAAAATTATTTAAAATTAGAAAATTTATAAACTATTCATTTTTTTCAGAAAAAATATAACTAATATAATTACAATAATGTTCTGATCTTTCAAAAGCCAAATTTCTAAAAAGGAACCGTAATTGTTCTTTATCCTATTGTCATCTATTAAATATAAATCTCTCCTGTAATTATTGAAATTATTAATAAGTAACCTTATGATATCATTTGCAACCACATTCAAATCATTTCTAGTACACCATATCGTATATATATAAGAATACAATAAAAATATACACACATTCCTCCTACAATTATCTTTGGTATTGAAGTCAAAATATAAAAATTTCATATTGTTCTCCGGCTCAAAATTACAAATGTTTTCAAGTACACTTCTCATCCATTTGAAAACTGGTTATCAGGTTTACTTTTACAAAAATAAAAAAAAATCAATAGACTACTTTCCTCTATATTACATATTTCACATAAGGAATTGCTGGATCAATTTAAAAAGTGAAAGACGTTTTTTCACAGGCCGTTTCCGCAAGGCGATGTTGTAATAGCTTCATTCAACGTCATCTACATTTAACACGCATGTCATTCCATGGTTTATAGTTCCATGCGTTAAGATCTAAGAAAAAAGTAAAAAGAAACTACTTATTAAAGAAAGACAAACGAGCCTAATAATTATTGGAAGCTATGTGAATCATGTGAAAACCACAGTCCAAAAATATGAATTTACACTTAAAGGATGAAGAGTGATAGTTAACATTTATATTTATTAGTTTATACTCAAATATCTTTATTGATGATAATAACGTTTCTAAAAGACAAATTAGCTCTTAACTCCGTTGCTGACAAGAGAAACAAAGCCAGGAAATACCAAATTGGATTCTAAAAGGTCAAGGAAAAGTGTATCCACAATCCATGTGTTTCATTTTGACCAAGTGCGCAAGGGAGACAATAATTCTCCAGGAATAATTCCGTCCACAGAGCAACTAAGGCTTAGGGGGAGAAGCCACGGTCAGCTTCCTAAGTTTTACGAAAGGATTATCATGTGGTCAAAGTACCAGTTGGGTCTACCGCCTTTTTAGGGATTTAGAATACACTGAGAGTAATGACCTTTAGGATTGAGCTTTCCATTGATTAAAAGAAAAGTACATCCAAAGGCAGAAGAGAAATGGCCTCCTCAAGAGCTGAGTGTTGGTATATAAAAAACCTCGATGGCCGATGAAATTCTTATGAAGTCTTTGACCTCTGCTTACTTGGTGTCACCATATACGGTCTCCCGTCTCCTTCTGCAGGATTACTCTCCTAGTTCGACTTAGGAAATATTATTATGGAGTGCGTACAACAAGGTAAATTTCGAATTTTTTCTTTCGGTTTTAAGACTATAGTACTATTGTAAGAAATATTACAGTGCGTGTGGGTCTTAACAATTCATTGCAATTTATTCATTAAGTGAATTATATATTTTTTTCTAAATACAGACCTCTGTTTCTTAAGGATTACTGATACCTCCATTGAAACAAAAGCTTCATATTGTGCAAACAATCTTGGATGGAGTAACTAATTTCATAGGCTAACATAGTCTCGAGATATGTTTCATTTGCCTATTTTATTATCTGTTTATTTTTCCCTTCATCGCCTAATAGTTGGTCTTATTTTCCAGCAGCAGCAGTTGGTGGAGGAGTGATGGTGGTGGAGGACTGTCATGACCTGCCTACCGAAAGCTCCCGTGCAAACTGTCGGCGGCGTCTCCGACTGGAGGGAGGACGTGAGACGAAGGGCGAAGAGGCCGAGGCAGACTTTGGCCGAAGAGGAAGCCGAGAGACTTCGGCAGAAAAGAGGGAGACTCTAGCATCTTGGGGCCGAGGAGCCTTCAGCCTTGTGGACTTCCTGGCTGCTCTG
This sequence comes from Macrobrachium nipponense, assembly GCF_015104395.2. Classification (NCBI taxonomy): domain Eukaryota; kingdom Metazoa; phylum Arthropoda; class Malacostraca; order Decapoda; family Palaemonidae; genus Macrobrachium; species Macrobrachium nipponense. Next base: position 3,864,947 of record NC_087219.1, on the reverse strand, counting down.
CCTCCGCCTCCGTCCCCAACCTTCTCCCCGCCGAAGGAGGAGGAGGAAGAAGCGGCACCTACAGAAAAACAGTCACTTCGTAGGCCGATCAGACGCCGGTTGGCGTTTTGATTTAATTGTGAATTTCAAAAATTAATTGTAGACCAGGCGCGTTTGTGAATAGGAAGGAATTATCGTAATTATTTTATTTACTATTTATTTGATATTAGATGTAAAAATATATCGCTAATGAAAGTGATCAAAACCTGCTCGGTTTTATTATTTGTACTTAATACCGATTTATTTATTGTATGTTTTAGAAAGACATAATATATGTGTTACACAAATGAATATGGATTTTTACTTTTAAGTTTCCTGACCAAAAAATAAAAGAAAATGAGAGATAAGACATGAAATACAAATGAGAGTTGCACATTGTGGTAGAGAATAATGACTATTCTGCCTTTATAGATCGATATTCCTTTATCACAAGCCATATCTATATGCCCGCATGTCGTCAGATCTATGCAAAAAATTAAGTTGAAAAATGCAAAGAAATTGGCCATATTTAGAAGATTATAGGGGT
>NC_087219.1:3851805-3863882 GCF_015104395.2 Macrobrachium nipponense | reverse complement strand
TACTAATGAACCAATGTCTATATATTCTTTCAAATAAGAAACTGTGCCTCGTTTTAAGTTTTTTTTTTTTTTTTTTGTTTTTTTTTTTTTTTTTTCAGTGAGATGTAAGACGAGAAAAGTAAAAATTATCGTTCGTCTTGGCACTATTATCATAATAAATAAAAGACAAATGAAATCATATAATATATAAGACTAAATCATTTATTATACATTTTTTTTACATTACCACTTATATATATTATACCCACACAATATATATGTACATAGAGAAGTTTAGATTTATATTCTATGTATATATAAAATCGTCTGAGAGAGAGAGAGAGAGAGATGAGAGAGGAGAGAGAGAGAGAGAGAGTTAAACCAATTCACTTCTGGAAGGTGTTCTGGGGTGTAGGAGGAGCGAGGGGGTGGGGGGGAGGGGGGCTATGAGCAAGCACACACCAGTAGGAATGATTCGAAATTCAATCTACTGCAGCCAGCGATAACGTCTCCCGTTCCCATGGCTGTGTCCCAATGCAGATTGGCTGTGACTTCGACTTCAACTACGGCTTACAAAACCGTGGCAAAATGGAATACTTAATTTCTTAAAGTGACTAATACTCTAATTCAGTGCAAGTAACTACATTTCCCGTCACTGCACTCACGACTAGTGCAATGACCACTACTTCAATGAAGTTAAAGTCGGGATGGAAGACGAACGCAGTTGTCATGCGCATCGCACTACGGTATACTAGACTCACTCACCCCCCCCCCCTCTCTCTCTGAAATACTGATGGTCTCTCTCTCTCTCTCTCTCTCATAATCACACACAGCTTTTCATTAAATAACGAGCGTCTGTCTGTCTGCTGTTCCATCCACGTGGTGTTGGCCGCACGCAGAGCAAGAGCCCGTGCAGCATATTTAAGGCCTTCTGGATCTATAAACAAAAAGTCCACGTATATTTTTCAGGCTGATGACTCGTTAGTCGACTGTTGAGGGTCGCAGATGGGGCGAGGAAATGAATGACAGGATAAAAAAAAAAAAGAAAAATATATATACCGGCTATTCAGATGTGAAACCTAGACCTATGACGACAGACCATTTCATATATTTGTTGATTTACTTGTTCACGTGACGGGCTTTGGTATATCTATCTATCTATCTCTCTATCTATATATATAGATATATATATATAGAGCAGTTATATAGTACGAATGTGAAAGTGACCTCTGGGTTGTGTAATATTTGGAGCCAGCCGCTTTCAGGGGCAACGGTTTAGTACTAAAAAGTCAAATATAAAAAGTTGAGGGAAAGTTCGGAGAGAGAGAGAGAGAGAGAGATGATCAATGTTAACATTATTTATTGCCAGGTTTTTCTTTAATTCTTTATTTTTTTTTATTTGCCTCATTTGAATAAAAGCGCGAAAAAAATGCCTCTTGAGTCCACTCATGAAACTTTAACAACTAAGTCTCAAACAAAATAATTTTTTTCTTTCTTTTTTGGTACTAATTCTACGGGGTTGTCGTTGTCTTCATCGGGGTGTTCGAGTTCGACCTCATCACCTTCTCCTCCGCTGGGACGGCCACTTCTTCATCGTCCCCTGGGTTGTCTTGCTCGCTACTCTGCCGTAAGTAAGGTTGGCCATTCCTCTCGCAGTTTCTTTCACGACCTCTTCTCACAGGGCACGGCGCTCGTCTGTCTTCGCTCTCAGCTGACGCTAAAGGAGGGCCATATGGATATCCGGACTATTTACATTTTAAATGCAGCTGATGCAGTAATATCTTTCGATAATAATTATAATAGTAATAATAATAATAATAAAACCTACGATGACATAAAATGCCAGAATGCGAGACATGGCGGGGAAGAGGTGAAGAAGTAGTACTATAGGCCTAGTGCTCCTCCTTTCGCCAGTGACCAAAAGACTTTCGATTTTCATATTCTTTCCATTCTTGACCCTTCGTGCCCCATCATAACTATATATGATCATATTAATTAATCCATTGTATTTTTTTTTCATTCTAGTTACGCGAGACAGAGAGAAAGAGATACTGAAACTTAACCACCTTTAAGATTCTTGCCATTACGCCCCAAGGAGAGCAGCTTCTCTTGATATGCTTTAATCATCATTCAATGAAACTTAATTCTAATAATAATAATTGTTTATTTATTCATTAAGCCTAAAACTGATATGACAGAAGGCACGCCTCTGAAAGCACACAGCTGGACCAAAGGAGGAGTCCTCGACGCCCACCCAAAGCTTCCCTCTTTGTGCAACAAGAATCAACCCGCCCATCTTCCCTCGTTGTGCAACGAAAGCAACAAGAATCAATAAGCGCAGAAAACAAAATGCATAAAGACGTTTAAATAACACTAAGTTTCTCTGCGATTACAGTTTTACTCTGGTTTATATTTCATGTCCTGAAGCATCCGTCCAATACTTTTTATCAATACTTCTATAGTTATCAATGTTATATAAGTCTAGTTGCAGTTGCAAATCATTGTGATATATATATATATAGATATATATATATATATATATATATATATGATATATATATATATATATATATATATATATATATATATATATCATATATACATAGTAAATTATTCACTCTCAAAGAAACTCACCTCCCGAGGTAGAACTGTTAGAACCTGCAGAAAACCTCGTGAAAAAATTCTCTATATATATAATTTTCTTATATAAAAACACACGCACACACACACACACACACAAACACAATATTAAATAATGATCCTCCAGATTTGTAATTCTCTCTCTCTCTCACTCTCTCTCTCTCTCTCTCACACACACACACACACACACACAAACACAAACACAGTATTAAATAATGATCCATTAAATTTTCAATTCTCTCTCTCTCTCTCTCTCTCTTAAGTTTCTTGTGATCCGTATCATGAAAATTATTCGAAAACAATTAATCGAAAACAATTATTCGAAAGCATTTATTCGAAAAACATCTATTCGAATGGAAAGTTGTTCGAAAGAAAGTTATTCGAAAGGACAATTATACGAAATGATAAGTATTCGAAATGTTGTTTGAACCTTACTCTAATAAGCAATTGTTCAAATAGGCAAATAACTGTTTGAATGTTTGTTTGAACGTTATCCGATTTTCTTAGTTCAAATGTTTGTTTGAACGTTATCCGATTTTCTTAGTTCAAATGTTTGTTTGAACGTTATCCGATTTTCTTAGTGGTAATAAACGTCGTGAAGGACATCAAGCACCAAGGACTTCATTTCTTCGGAATACTGCAGCCCTTCAGTGATGGCCGAATACATTTCAAGTGAAAAAGGCAAGCCTATGCTTAAAATCGATGGTTTCCTATTCGTGAAAGACAAGCAAGTGGTAACAAGATATATTGGAAGTGCAATAAGTTCGCATCGTATTGCAAAAGCCGAACAATTACCAATGATGGTGAAGTGATTAAAGTTCCTCGTGAACATAACCATTCCGGCGATGCTGTCAATACAGAAGTGCGCAGTTTTATGAACAAAGTGAAAAGTGATGCGAAAGAAAGCCGTGATTCTCCTCAGTATGTCATTTCTGCAGCTGCATCGCAATTAAGTGAAAGTGCCGCGCAAGCTTTACCACAAATAAGCTCTATAAAAAGAACTATTCACAACGTAAGACAAAAAGAAAGAGCAGGCTTAGCTAATCCAATTCATAGACGGGAAATCGTTTTAACAACTGACCAAACTAAAACTCATAAAGGGGAGCAGTTTTTGCTTATATGATTCCGGCCATTACGATGATAGAATGCTTATATTTGCAACTCAGAATAATTTGAGTCTACTTGAGAAGAGTGCAAATTTACAAGTGGACGGAACATTTAAAACTGTACCTCAGTTATTTGAACAATTATATACTGTACATGCTGTGAAGAATAATTACACCATTCCTGTGGTCTACGCCTACTTTTCCAGATAAAAGGGCTGAAACTTATAGAAGATTATTTGCTCAAATTAAGTCTATGGTTCCAAATTGACAAGTTTCAACCATAACTTCAGACTTTGAACTGCAGCTAACTGCCGTTAAAGAAGAATTCAGCACAGCTTCTCATTATGGATGCCTTTTCCACTTAGGCCAGTGCTGTATCGAAAGATATGTGATTGTGGTCTGAAAGTGAGATACGATACAGATTTCCAAATTTGCTTTAAAAAATTCGAATGCTGTTAGCCCTAGCCTTTGTCCCCGTTGACAAAGTTACTGAATCATTTGAAGCTTTACTAGATTCAGATATATATCCTCAAGATGTAAATCCCATTTTAGATTATTTTGAAGATTCATGGATTGGTCGTCCTTCAAGACGTCATCGACGTAGTCCTATGTTTGAAATAAGTATGTGGTCTTGTTTTGAGAGAGTCAATACTGATTTGCCTAGGACTAACAACGCACTTGAAGGATGGCACAGAGCTTTTTTACAGCAAATGTCATCTCATCATCAAAACAACAATATGGAAGTTCCTAGATGCTTTAAAAAGAGAGCAGGGTTTACAAAGAAATTCACATTGCAGAAAAGTAAGAGCAGGAAGCACAAATATGAGAGTTCCAAGAAATATCGTGACTTGAATGAAGGATAAAAAAGTTAGTGGCAACCTTTGAAGAGTACTCAGTATTAGAGTATTTTGCGCGCTGTAGCGCATAACTTGCTGTATAAGTAAATCTGTTTTATCATGAATCTATTATAATCTATTTTAATAGTTTTAGTAAAATAAAGAATTTTACATTTCGAATAGTTACCATTTCGTATAATTGTCCTATCGAATAACTTTCTTTCGAAAACAATTTTCCATTCGAATAATTGTTTTTCGAATAATTGTTTTCGATTAATTGTTTTCGAACAATGTTCACATAATCATATATATATATATATATATATATATATATATATATATATATATATATATATATATATCTATAAATAAAAAAAAAAATCAATATTCTTGAAATACGATGAACCAGAAAGGTAAAAAAAAAAAAAAAGACTAAACAGCTTGTGATCTTTTGGGACCAAAATAAGCAGACAACTTTGTTTTAAAACGTTGTTATAAACGAGAAAACAATTTGTAAATACGAATGCTATGGCCTCCTCCTGACTTTGATATACAAAGTCAGGAGTGAGTCTGGCAATTGTTATCAGGCTTCTTGGTGCGGCGACATAGCAGCGATATCGTAATTATATTCTTCTCTGGTACTACAACTGCCTTCTACTGTGCCTGGTTCATCGTTTTCATGAGAGACAGAGACAGAGACAGAGAGTCGGATAAACTATATGAAAAAATATCCCATGAAAAGCAAGGCACTTGGAATTCATTCTATGGGAACCACTTACCGGATATTATAGCAACTGAGGGGTGGAAAGGTGCTGTTTTTACATAGGGTTCGTTCGCTCTCTCTCTCTCTCTCTCTCTCTCTCTCTATCCCACTCTCTCTCTCTCTCTCTCTTTCTCTCTCCCTCTCTGTATTTAACAACATTCTTTAGTATATTCAGTTTTTGGATAAGAGGGCAGGGAGGCACGGAACTACATAGAGCTGTACAGTTGCTGCCAATACTATAATATAATTGTATAGTGAGACCGAAATGCTTCCGTTTTCTGTTATCCTCTCTCTCTCTCTCTCTCTCTCTCTCTCTCTCTCTCTCTCTCTCTCTCTCACTCTCTTAAAACCGCCTTGCGTTTCTTCTCCGACTTTGCCTACTTTAGTGAACAAGGTAAACCATACTTAAGAGAGAGAGAGAAGTTTGTAAAGAAAAGCCTCCAATACGAAGTTAACAACTGGAACACTCTAGACCTATCGCCTTCAATTGTGGTTTAAACACCAGGTATTATCTTTACTTTTATAATAATGAATTATGAAATTCAATCTTTTTCGACATGACGTCATTTCTTAACATTTAAATTAAAAATAAAATAAAAACTCCATAATTCCCAATAATTCAAATTTTTTCGAAGTTCAGGTTCAGTCTCATTTGAAACCGACGAACTTCAGACTTCCTAAAGGCTGAGGGATGCATGTGACCGGAAGATTCATTTTCATAGAGCTTTATTCCCTTTCAAAATGGCTCATCTAAATCTATATAAAGTTTGGCCTAAGAAATGTGTCAAAGAGAGAGACTAAAAAACTATAGTAGGCCTAGTGATTGTTCTGTTTTAACTGAATAGAGCGAAAAATGCAAGCGTTACAACCCCCAACGCTCTTCTTCTTCTTCTTCTTCTTTTTCTTCGTCTTCTTCATCTTCTTCTTGTATTTTGATAACATCTGTTAACTATCTATCTATCTATTATTATTATTATTATTATTATTATTATTATTATTATTATTATTATTATTATTATTATTATTATTATTTTATTTTCCGTTACTTCTTCCTTTCACTCCTTCCTGATGAACACCTTCGCATTCTTTGGAAGCCTCAAGGACCTTCAGTCGATGGCCCCTTTTTGGGGGGAGGGGTGGGCGGTTTCTTGTTCCACACGAATGGGTTCCATCTACTGAATTTAATAATAATAATAATAATAATAATAATAATAATAATAATAATAATAATAACTAATAAATATTACCAAAAAACAAATGGGATTTTCATTTTGACCATTGACGTCACAATTCGGGGTGCATAGAAAAACGGAGGAGGAGGAGGACAGACCATCATATGGAGGGGTGACTAAGACATCATAGTAAACATAAATGAAATGAGAATCTTGCAACAATTATTATTATCAATCCTCTGCAGTAATTAGCATTCTGTAATAATTAACCATCGGCAACGATCTACTCTTTGACATAGTTAACCGCTGCAATATAATTAACATTCCTCAATTCCTGACACTACAGTCATTAACCCTCTGGAATGATTAACTCTTCGCGATAATTAACTCTGAAATAATTTACCGCCTACAATAATGAACTTTACGTAATAATTAATATTTTGTAATAATTACACTACTGAAATAATTAGCCCTTTGGAATCATTAACACTCTTCAATCATTATCCACCTGCAGTAATTAACCACTTGCAACAATTAATTGATTACAATAATTAACGAAGTTTCAGTCCTTTTATCCCTGTAATAATTAACCATCTAAAATAATTAACCCCATGGAACAATTAATACCTCTGATAATTAACTATCTATAATTAACCCACTGTAATAACCGCTTGAAATAATTATCTTGCTAAAATAATTAACCACTTGCAATAATTAATTACCTGTAATAATTAGCCCTGTAAAATAATTACCCCCATGCACCAATGAACTCCCTGCAATAAAGAACCACTGAAATAATTAACCAACTGCAATAATTAACCCTCTGTACTTAACCCTTTGCAATAATTAACCACTTGCAGAAATTAGCTCTGTAATAATGAACACAGTGTATTAATCAACTACCTGCAATAATTATTCCTCAGCAATAATTAACCAACTACAACAAATAGGCCTAAGAGAGTTATATATTTCGCGACACAACTTCTCTAGATTTACCGAGCAGAAATGTTTCATATAAAACAATCATTAAGAGACAATGACGACAGTATTCCACTGCTTTGTCACTGTATCCAATGCCTCTTTGCAGTTATATTTCAAATTCCAGTCCAAACTGCTTGAGAACTTCTATATAAGGTTAAAGTAAACGTAACTCTGATGAATTTAATCTAATCTAAAGTGGCTGGCAATTCACTCTCTTCCTCCTCCTCCTCCCTCCTCCTACTTTCCTCATTTGAAGAGACCTGGCAAGGGGATACACCCCCACCCCTTCCTTCTACAACAACCCCCTCCCCACAAACATTCCTCTCCCATTATAGCACCAACCCCTTTCCACCCATCTCCAGCTCTACGGAAACTGCCTTGTCCAAAAAACTTATAATTAATAATAATAATAATAATAATAATAATAATAATAATAATAATAATAATAATAATACTCAAGTCAAAACTCAACGCCGGAAATATGATAAAAGCCATAAACACATGGGCAGTGCCAGTAATCAGATACAGCGCAGGAATAGTCGAATGGACGAAGGCAGAACTTCGCAGCATAGATCAGAAAACCAGGAAACATATGACAATACACAAAGCACTACACCCAAGAGCAAATACGGACAGACTATACATAAACACGAAAGGAAGGAGGGAGAGGACTACTAAGTATAGAGGACTGCGTCAACATCGAGAAACAGAGCACTGGGGGCAATATCTGAAAACCAGTGAAGACGAGTGGCTAAGAGTGCATGGGATGAAGGACTAATAAAAGTAGACGAAGACCCAGAAATATACAGAGACAGGAGAAAGACAGACAGAACAGAAGGACTGGCACAACAAACCAATGCACGGACAATACATGAGACAGACTAAAGAACTAGCCAGCGATGACAATGGCAATGGCTACAGAGGGGAGAGCTAAAGAAGGAAACTGAAGGAATGATAACAGCGGCACAAGATCAGGCCCTAAGAACCAGATATGTTCAAGAACGATAGACGGAAAATAACATCTCTCCCATATGTAGGAAGTGCAATACGAAAAATGAAACCATAAACCACATAGCAAGTGAATGCCCGGCACTTGCACAGAACCAGTACAAAAAGAAAAAAAGGCATGATTCAGTGGCAAACAAAAGCCTCCACTGGAGCCTGTGCAAGAAACATCAGCTACCTTGCAGTAATAAGTGGTACGAGCACCAACCTGAAGGAGTGATAGAAAACGATCAGGCAAAGATCTCTGACTATGGTATCAGAAACGGATAGGGTATACGTGCAACAGACCAGACGTGACGTTGATTGACAAAGTCAAGAAGAAAGTATCACTCATTGATGTTGCAATACCATGGGACACCAGAGTTGAAGAGAAAGAGAGGGGAAAAAAGGTGGATAAGTATCAAGATCTGAAAATAGAAATAAGAAGGATATGGGATATGCCAGTGGAAATCGTACCCATAATCATAGGAGCACTAGGCATGATCCCAAGATCCCTGAAAAGGAATCTAGAAAAACTAGAGGCTGAAGTAGCTCCAGGACTCATGCAGAAGAGTGTGATCCTAGAAACGGCACACATAGTAAGAAAAGTGATGGACTCCTAAGGAGGCAGGATGCAACCCGGAACCCCACACTATAAATACCACCCCGTCGAATTGGAGGACTGTGATAGAGCAAAAAAAAAAAAAAAAAAAAAAAAAAAAATAATAATAATTTTTTTATTAAACATTGCATTAAAAGGTTTCTACAGAAATTCTAGAAGGTAGACAAGCAGAGCAAAAAATGCGCTCTCACTGACACAAGCGCAAGCAACTCTTCGGCGAAAAAAGCTCTCTCTCTCTTTCTCTCAAACTAAGGAACATCTTTCCTGTCCCTCCATGAATTCCTACTAATTTATTCGTGACCATTTCGTCTCTTCAAAACGGTGGATGACACTGGTGGAACAGTTCTGACTCTGCAAGCATGCATAAACTCTCTCTCTCTCTCTCTCTCTCTCTCTCTCTCTTCTATAATTCCTAATTGTGCCTCATCCCTTACCAAAGAATAATCGAAGGAATGAGTAGTCGGGCTTACAATGTTAGCAGGCTTATTCAGCAAGTGTGAACGAGACCTAGGCCCTAGATTGTCAATAAGCGGCTTTAAATTTAAAGAAACTACATTATTCTGAATAGTTATTATGTTATGAAGCTTCAGCGTCTTCAATATAATTATTAATCATTATAATTATTAATTATAATATATTATGATTATCAATCAGTATAGGATTGTGATTGTTAATAAACATACCACAGGCGTCGGACACTAGGCCTTGTGGTGACATCTGCTATGACCTAAGCAGTCAGCATCACCAAGCTCTCTCTCTCTCTCTCTCTCTCCTTGTATCTTAATTTGGCAAAGCTTATGTCACGTGAAACGCCGATTCTTACAGGACTCTTCAATAAACACTTTGAACTCTGAAGAGCATCAAATCTATCAATCGGTTTTGGCAAAAAATTCACGTGATGACGTCATGATTCCTCCCTCCAGCCCCCCCCCCCCCCCCCCCCCCTTTCAGCTATCGTGAAAACACCGGTCGAAATGTGGCTTCTTATTTGCCAAGTGACTCTCTCTCTCTCTCTCTCTCTCTCTTTCTCTCTCATTCGCTGTCTCTCTGTATCAGTCTCGTGTCTCTCTCTCTCTCCTGCTCTTTGTCTCTTATTAGTGACTCACTCTCTCTCCCTCTCTGTCTCTTCGGAATATCACTCTATCTCATAATGACCCTCTTTCTCTCTCTTTCTCTCTGTATTAGTCTCTCTGTCTGTCTCATAGTCTCTTTCTCTTCCGCTTTCACTCTGTCTCTCTCTCTCTCTCTCTCTCTTAGTGACCCTCTCTCTCTCTCTCTCTCTTAGTGACCCTCTCTCTCTCTCTCCTCGGATGGACTAAAAAGTCTTTGAGACATCCTAATCCTTGCAACTTGCACTCTGTCCCTTAGTGATTCTCTCTCTCTCTCTCTCTCTCTCTCTCTCTCTCTCTCTCTCTCTCTCTCATTGTAGGGAGAAACCGACGCTCCAAAGGGCAGTAGCATTTCCTCTCAGACACCGAAGGCGAATTTCGTAGGACGTTGAAGACAACATTCAGGTGACACCATAAGACGTGAAACGCCAACTTAGGCTTATAAGAAGCTTCTGTCAATGATGTAGTTAGTACTAAGGATTAGATGGATATGAAACCTATGAATCATGAAGCCATAATATGAACTCTAAAACCTCCACTATTTTGTATTGAGAGAGAGAGAGAGAGAGAGAGGAGAGAGAGAGAGAGAGAGAGAGAGACGCAAAGTTTCAGGTATTTATACAGATTATTGTTACTATTAGTGTTATATTGATAAGAGTTTCATTAAGTAGAAATGAAAGAAGTCCTTTAAACTCGAGATAAACTCGAATTGTTAGGTATGTATATAACAATATTACTGTAATAATTATTATGTAAATGAAAATTTCCATGTTTGCAAATAAACTTTATTGATTAAAAAAAGTAGAAGTGTCAAGAAATGTGATTTATTAAGTAGAAGTGTCCGAAGCAGACTAATTGTTTTATATTCAGTAAAAGTGTCCGAAACAGACTAAATAAGCATTATTAATAACAATGATTAAGATATGTGAATATTCAAGCTTTTTAACGGTACATTAAAAATGGGTCAGGAAATCTTAGATTTATTTAAGAAGATCCACCAATTAAGAGAGTGGTTACGGAAGGCTTCTAGATGGTCCAGTCCTGGAGTGTCTGCCTGGGGGTTAATTGGGGTATGCCTAGGGACTTCATTCATTTCCCCCCTGGGGCTTTATGAAATTAGATATTAGCTATATTAATATATATCAAATCAGCACAAATATGCATTGATGCATAACTGTAGGGTGAAAATTTAGGAAAAGCCAGTTAGCCTGAACAGCTAATGTGACGAACGTCTAGTCATTTTCTAGCACCAGATTTAATAAATTATTTAATCTATTTATTAATTTATTTGTCAAAATATCAGTTTTGCTAATAAACTGACCTTCGCTTTATGTCTTTCCCTTTTTATTACCTTCTTTGTTTCATTGTAAGTGTAGTTGAACTTTATATCAGCATTAAATTTTCCATAAATGAGTTTTGATGATAAAGAATTGTGGGCACAGAGGAGGGAGACTGGGAAGGATGTATTCAATCATCACGAATATTGTACCACCGATTATTGGTATGAAGTGTTTACTTGTCAGCCACTTAATTGTTAATAAATTAAATGATAAATTACATAAACACGATTAATGTTATGATTACCTAAATGAATAAAGCCTCTCTCTCATGTACAATATATTAATATCAATATTAATATATGCCCACCATTCTCGAATGAAAAATGTCTTGGGGTGTGACCCCCCCCACCCGAACTCTTGACCCGATGATATATTCGTGTGGAGTCATATTATAGGCCTATAATGCCTCGCATTTTATCGCTTACTCGGGGAGTAAGCCTACAATTGACTTTTTTTTTATTAATTAATAATCAATACAAGGATATATATCTTAATATTTTATTTAATATTTTTCTTTCCACTTCCTTATTTTTTATTTTCCACGG
>NC_087219.1:3804305-3846805 GCF_015104395.2 Macrobrachium nipponense | reverse complement strand
AATTAATAGGTTAAACACTCTGATTAGAATCAAAGGAATACGGGTAACAGTGCACCTCTCTCAACATAGTCTGATGTCAGTACTATACAATAGTCCCAATAAATTTAAAACTACGTTTAAACTATTTCGAATAAATAAGGAGGAGTTTCTAGTAAATTTCTACATTTCCATCAATGATAGATGAAAATCACTTCTGAATAACATTCCCATTATGACGTAACTTGCACTGTGGTACATAAGCTACCATACTTGCGTGCGGTCTTGAACGCGTCTGAGAATCATTCTTAAGCTTATATCTTGAGGCTACTGGCAGAAAATATGCTACGTGTAATGACAACTTCAAATACAGTTTCATTCTTTGAATAATCCATACATACACACGCCCTTACGACCGTGAACAAAGCACTAGGCCTACTCGTTTCTCCTATTCAGCAGATCTCCCTCTCCTAAAGACAGTGAAATTATTTACTCTTAAATCTGCCAGACACTGTACTCAGTCCTTTAATCACAGAAGGCCAGGTTATCCTATTTCATCGTCATAAAGAAACAACAATGATAATGTAGCATTTATTTCAGGTTGCAGTTTCATCAATGTGCCTAACCCAAGCTCATTCGTGAATAACTCTGTGTAAATGAGATAGACCTATAGCGGTACTAGCTACCACTTTTGTCGACGTTCCCACCATGTCCTGCAAGAAAATAAAAAAGCAATAACTCCACTGACAACCATATTCAACAAAATAAATGGAATAATAAAGCATGTCACAATAGGATTAAGCACAAATGATTAAAAAAATCATAATATGTTGGCGCGCAACTGACTTGGTTTTACGTCCGTACATGACTGTTTGTATGGTGTTTTTACTTTGCATGGAACCAGTGGTTATTCAGCAACGGGACCAACGGCTTTACGTGACTTCCGAACCACGTCGAGAGTGAACTTCTACCACCTGAAATACACATCTCTCACTCCTCAATGGAATGGCCGAGAATCGAGCCCGCGACCACCGAGGTGAGAAGCAAACACCAAACCAACCACGCCACTGAGGCCCATACATGAATGTAGTAGGTACGTAAAAGCAGGAACAATTCACATAAAAAAGACGAGAATTGCGCAATAAGTTTGACAATGTTACAATATAAAAACAGTCAAATGCAATACAGTAATATATGAATATGGCAATGCTAATTGAATGGCTACTTCCTTTTATTGTTTGATAATTGATAACTGGTGTGGAGTTAGTTCCCTTAATAAGAAACTTTCATTTGTAGCCTAGAAATTGGCAATTTTATCATATACCTGTTTAATTAAGGCATATTATCATTGTAATTAACTGATGGTATTGACACTGAAACTTTTACGTATTGTGGGACTACATTTATTATATATTCAGTAACAATATCGAGTCAGTTATTTCATATGTGTTATGCATACTTAAATTAGCAGCAATAAAGAGCCAAGCAATTTGCAAATGACCGAGTTCTTATAAGTACTAACAGAGTGAGGAGGGAGGGGACGGTTGTTGGTTATTGGGTGGGGAATGGGGGGGTGGAGTGGGCCGCTTCTCTTCCCACAGACTTCCCAGCTGCAGGTACCCATCATAGAGCCACATATCTCATAAATATAGAGATATCAATGGCAATACCCATACGGCTCTGGCTATACCTACCATGTGAAAAGCTAGTTGACCTCTCTCTCTTTCCTACTCTTACTTACATTCTTTGCTTATTACTTATCTTACTTATTTATTTCCAAAAATCCTCATGTTTATCGGATGACGATTTTCAAATCTGAAGTTTGCCAACGGTAAGTTGATGCGTTGTGGCCGGAGGCTGTTTGCAAACCTCATTCCTTTATACTCTTGATTTAACTTGTGAACGAATTGACAGTAGAAGATAATGTTAAAATGGAAAGAATGATATATATATAACAGAGACGAATGGACCAATCAGATATGACGAAGCCTCTATGATCGCGATATTGGTGCAGAGGTTGTCAACAATGGCGATGATGGTTATGAATGAATATACGGCATCGAATGCATAGTACTATATATCTGGTTGTCAAGGAAAACCAAACGTTGATAATCACGATAATCATTTGGATGGTAGAACCTATTTGCTTTTTTCCAGTTATTGTTGCAAGGAGTTGCAGTAGGGATATTTAGATTTATTAATTCTCTATCAAAGATGTCTGCTCGAGCGATATTGTAGGTAATTTTACCCTATGGTTACTGTCAAGTGATTTTTTTTTTTTTTTTTTTTTTTTTGCTGGACACAATTCAACCCCAAGCACGAAATTAACACATCCATCCACCTGGCCATTAGATAACAGCACCAATTTGGAAACGGGTCCAAATCATATAACAGAGAGAGAGATAGAGAGAGAGTGAAGGGTGTAAAAGAAATTGAGGTTTTTTTTTCGAATCGAACACGGATGACGGTTAGACCCTGGTTGATATGATTAGCGTTAAGACATTGCTATTTGAAAGGGAGGGCCTCGGCGAGGTAATCCTCATTTGGGAGGACCTCGGCGAGGTAATCCTCTCAATTGGGGATTACCTCGTCGAGGGGATGGTCAGTCACAGCCATGTTATAACTTGAAACTGCTCTCCCAGCCGAGGTTAACTTAAGCCATCTCCCCAGTCAAGTTACGCACTATCAGAGAGAGAGAGAGAGAGAGACTTTTTTTTTATTGTGGTAAGTCTACTGAGAGAGAGAGAGCGCGCAAGCATGTGTTCAAGTGTGTGCCTGAGCGTGGCCACGGCCTGAGACAGAGGGTATTTTTTAAGTACTCTCAGAGAGAGTATTTTCATAATAGGGGAAGTGATGGTGTGTCATGTTAACCTATGGACACATTGTACACCATAATGTCCTTTTAAGTATTCCATTTATTCCTTTATTCTACTCCCTCATATGCACCGACCGGGGCCGCTGGGGGTGTGTGGAGGTGGGAGCAGTTTAGCTTGAGATGTGACAGCGTTAACCGTCATCCGGCTGGATGATGCCGCGTGAGGAAGTGGTGGTGGCTATGGAATGAGTGAATGAAGCTGAAACCACGGTAGATTTTTTTTGTTCTTTTTTTACCTCTTTCGATGACTGCTTGAATAGTAGTATCTATCTATCATGTGGAATGTGCAGGTAACATGGTTACCATTTGTGGGTGTTGCATTAGTGAGCTCTGTTATAGAGAAAAGAAACCGGCGATTAGGTAGCTAGGCCGAAGTGACTTAAATGCTTCCAAATTCAATAGGTATAGCTAGTAGTATGCTTTAGGGTAGATACTGAACAACCAGGACTTTATATGCATGCATCACTGGCCGGCATGTCGTGAATAGTTAAGCAGATTCCATTCAGCACTTAGGTATAGTCCCGCAGCCCGGACCATTGAGGTACAACGAACGAGATACCGACTGTAACCCCTACTGAGTAGACTTGTAAACTGTGAAACTGACCGTCTGCCGAAAATATATAGGTGGCTTACTTAACAAGCACCACTAATTGCTGGTTAGATTTTGGATCTAGATCCAGTATATGAGATACCAGATGAAACTAATATATAATATATCTGCAGACTACTGATTATAGAATGACCTGTAACAGACATTTTGGAGGGTGGGTTCCCCCTGACAGACGCACTGAAAAGGGGGGGTTAATTGGATCTAGATCCAACTTAGGAGATACCGAGTAAAATTTACACTACAATAGCACTGCACATCCTAGAATACTGTGGTGGTAATGACAGACATTTTGGTGGGCGGTTACCCCCTGACAGACGCCCCACAACGAGTGAGGGGGAAGGGGAGACAGGATCTGCATCCAACATTGGAGATACCAAGTAAAATTTGTACTATACTTGCACTGCACATTTTAGTGGGTGGTTTCCCCCTGACAGACACACCATAACAGGTGGAAGGGCAAGCCCTGATGATTAATGTCTAGGCTAGTATAGTAGGCTTCTAATGACTCATATTATACATTATCGTGATATATTTAATAAATATTTTTATCCTTTCTATATCCTTTGTATTTATTTAACACAAAAATTATTTATTGTTTCATATAAATAACTGTCATCTGTAGACCCATAATAATTCGTCATATTATTTTGTCAAGCGAGCAACTGGAAGACTGGCACTGTAAAGTAGCATGTAAGTTCATATCATTATTAGAGTTATTGCTGTAAAATGTCTATGTACATAACATTTGTTAAATAGAGAAATACGCACCCATTAAATAGATAGTAATACATATGTAATATATACGCTATAGTCAGGGTACAGACCATAATAATTGCGCTATAGCCTACTCGGTTTGTTTTATCGAAGCAGGACTACCTTCTTTTGGTTTCAACTGACTTTCATACTTGTGAAATCATGGATACATTTTTGTATTATCAGTTTTATGAATGAATATTGTTGTTACTATAGTCTATTTTTTTGTTGGGGGGGGGGGGGCGGTGTAAAATTCGTCAGATATAATACACCTGGCTGAGGAAGGACGCAGAGGATCTCTGTTTTTTAAACAACCTCTCCACACACCAAGTTATTTCGAACAATTTCATTCTTTCAAGAGGATTATGAATAAATATAAGACCAAAGAAATAATCACCTAGCATTAATGTAAAGAAAACAAGAGAACTGAAAAATTAGTGGGATTGTGAATTTTTTCTATCGTTAATGTAGGGTTTAGTGAATAAGCGTTTAGTGAATGTTTATGAGTAAGTGTTTGATGAATGTTTAGGGTTTAGTGACTGTTTCTTGTGTCAGTATTCAGTGAATGTTTACTGAGACTTTAGGGTTTAGTGAAAGTTTTGTGAATGTTATTGAATATTTATTATGTAAATATTCAGTGAATGTTTTGTTTAGTGAATGTTTTGTTTAGTGAATGTTTTGTGAATGTTAAGTGAGCGTTTAGTGAATGTCTTGGGAATGGTAGTGTTTAGTGAATATTTCCCGTGTCAGTATACAGTGAGTGTTAAGGGTTTTAGTGAATGTTTTGCGAATGTTAAGTGAGCGTTTAGTGAATGTCTTGTGAATGTTAGTGTTTAGCAAGTGCTTAGTGTGTAAGTGTTTATTGAGTTTTTAATGAGTGGATGTTCATTCACTGTTTAGTATTTATTAAGTATTTAGGGTTTGGTAAGCATTCAGTATTTAAGAGTGCTTAGGGTTTAGTGAGTGTTTAGTGTTTAATTAATGTTTAGGATTTAGTGAATGTTTACCGAGTGTCTGAGGTATAATGAGTATTTAGTGGATTTAGTGTTTTAAGTGTTTAGTGAGCATTTAGTGTATCGTGAGTGCCTAGTGAGTGTTGGGTATTCAGTGTTTTGTGTTATTGAGTGTGAGTGTATGTTAAGTGAGTGTGTGTGTGTGTCAGTGTATGTCAAGTGTGTGTGTGTGTGTGTGTGTGTGTGTAATGTATGCAAGTGTGAGTGCTTACTGAGTAAGTGCATTGTGGGTGTTAGTGTTTAGTGTTTAGTGAGTGTATTACATTACTGTTTAGTAAGTGCTTCGCTACTGTATGCAAAGAAAGTCCTGTATTTACACAGGAACCATTTATGCTTGACACTGCTTAGATCCAAGAGCAGATGCTTAGGCCTTGACCACAATGGTTGGAGTGCTTAGGCCGGTTTTCGTATGGTAATTTTTCTCTGTGAAATTGGGTTGAATAATATTAATAATAACAATAATAATAAAGATGAAAAAAGTAATAGTAATAAAATATAGTACTAAGGTAAGGAGATCGCTACTTCAGTGATTGACGCCCTATGCCTTACATACAGCTGACATATTTGCACATTCGGTTGTCCGATTTTTATAACTGTGTTGGGGACGCATTATAAATCATATTAACAATGGTAGATACATTGAACAGACGTGAGGATATAATATGATGTTAGTGCCTGTCTACTGGATATAAAGAGCAATTAAAGTAAAAATATTACTAGGGAGAAAATTAAACGAATAATGGTCGTCAAAGCCAGCATCCATAGAATGTATTGAAACACATTACATAGCCTTCCTTTGGTGCGTGCCGGCTGGCTTTAAACATCAAACTGCGTAAGTATCATTTTTATACGAGTGTAAATTTTCTTCCCTGAATATAAATGGTACCTGATACTTGGTGATATCGTACAGATCAATTTGAGTGAGGCAGCCGAAAATAAGTGGACTATTAAATAACTAACATGATATTATAGGCCAACTTAATTTGGGAGTCAGGAGCTCCAAGTTGTATGATCGTCAACTTCGGGAGGGGGAATAGAATGAGTGAAAATATTTTAATGTTTATTGTTAGCCTATCCTGAACAATTCATACACATTTCCGTTTCCAGTAATTATTTGCGTTGTGATACATCATCTCTTTGTGAATATCAGTCGAACTCCCATATCAGATAAAAATTTCATTTCATCCACACGAACCAACAGCAACTAAAGAACAATTCAGTTATGGTAAGACACATTGGTCTACGAACGAAGTCATAACTCCACACCAAACGATAGTGCTAATATTATATATATATATATATATATATATATATATATATATATATATATATATTGTGTTATAGTTATATATATATATATATATATATATATATATATGGTATATATATATATATGATATATATATATATATATATATATAATATTAGCACTATCGTTTGGTGTGGAGTTATGACTTCAAACGAGTAGTATTGTTTGTGTGTGTGAAACTATAGAAAGTAGACCAGGCCTAGTAAGTCTCATACATAGTTTTTTGTATATATGGGATGAAATTAATGAAGTAAAATATTCCATACTTCAATAGGAATTTTAAAAAATAACTCCGCAGTAATTCTTATCCTGAAACATCACAATATTTCTTGAATTTCTTACCTTTTACATTTGATCAGGCTCACGATTTTCAGATAATTACCATATCTATAATGTTAATAATGCCTACGATAGATTTTGAATCATTTTAAGGCGTCCCATCTCTCCCTTCTAATCGTGGGTTATGTCTGTGAAGGAGTAACCACCCACTAAAATGTCTGTCATTACCACCACTGTACTCTAGGATGTGCAGTGCTATTATAGTACAAATTTTACTTGGTATCTCCAATGTTGGATGCAGATCCTATCTCCCACTCCCCCTCCCCACTCGTTGTGGGGTGTCTGTCA
The DNA here is from genome assembly GCF_015104395.2 of Macrobrachium nipponense. Classification (NCBI taxonomy): domain Eukaryota; kingdom Metazoa; phylum Arthropoda; class Malacostraca; order Decapoda; family Palaemonidae; genus Macrobrachium; species Macrobrachium nipponense. The sequence goes on along the minus strand of NC_087219.1, from coordinate 3,839,642 downwards.
GGGGGTAACCACCCACTAAAATATCTGTCATTACCACCATAGCATTCTAGGATGTGCAGTGCTATTGTAGTGTAAATTTTACTTGGTATCTCCAATGTTGGACGCAGGTCCTGTCTCCCTCTCCCCACTCGTTTTGGGGTGTCTGTCAGGGGTAACCACCCACTAAAATGTCTGTCATTACCACCACAGCATTCTAGGATGTGCAGTGCTATTGTAGTGTAAATTTTACTCGGTATCTAAGTTGGATCTAGATCCAATTAACCCCCCCTTTTCAGTGCGTCTGTCAGGGGGAACCCACCCTCCAAAATGTCTGTCAATGGTCATTCGGTAATTAGTAGAGTCTGCAGATATAATATATATTAGTTTCATCTGGTATCTCATATATTGGATCTAGACCCAAAATCTAACAAGCAATTAGTGGTGCTTGTTAAGTAAGCCACCCATATATTTTCGGCAGACGGTCAGTTTCACAGTTTATAAGTCTACTCCTAAATACCGGTAGGGGTTACAGTCGGTATCTCGATCGTTGTATCTCAATGGTCCGGGCTGCCGGTCTAGTTCCTTGTGATGAGACCCAAAACTATAGGTTCTATAATTGTTTCTTCCTCATCATCGCCGTTCTTAATTTATATTTTCATTTCATATTCTATTCCTGGTAATATTATCATGAAACTACCATTAATTATAATGAGATGTGTTTCTTACATAAAGTTTTATTTTAAGTTATTTCTTTATTTTTAAGAATCGATAGTCGATATCCTTATTTGCCCAGTGAGTTGAGTAAACTTAACTGGTATCCTATCCGCACGATAATTCATTCCTAATGAACCTAGGAGGGACCATAGCTCCTCCTCTGAGGCCTTTCATTCCCATTCCAAACCGGTATCAAATTCTAGCATGTCATTCCAAAATGAAATATGGTCTCTGCGTGAGTTGATCTCTGCATATCTGCCAAATCTATAACATCAACAAAGAAGTAAAACAATTTTTCCCATTACAGACATCAAATACCATCTTTTTCGTTACGCAGAATTTTAAATCAATTACATAGGTTCACGACTGAAAAAGTTTGTTTTAAGGGTATTTATCTATTTATTTATCTATTTATTTATCTATTTATTTATTTTCAATAAAAAACTGAATCAGATCTTCTATCAACATGGTATTCCATTCAATCAGCTCCTCGTGCGTTTAACGCCATTGGTAAGCCTACAAATTGTTTCCAAGGGGTACTTTTCTTCTTTACTGTACACCGTCTAGCAGTCATTGTGACTGCCATTTGCAAAATCCGTTCCATGGTGATGTACTTCGGGACTTTGCAAATCATCCCCTTCAACATCTTTGCAGGTGGGTCCAGCAGGAGGGATCCTTCTTCAAGAGCTCTGCAAACTCTTGATCTTTAACGGAAATTATAAATTCCCCTCTCAGGTTCGGTCTGGGTTGGCAGTTTCGCTTTTGGGTATTTCTTTTCGAGTGCCAACACAGAAGCGTGGGACGTTTGCCCTTGCAAAGTCATTGCTCTGAATTTTGAAGTGCTGGAAAGTCGATGTTGCTGGTCATGATAGGTGCTGTAGATGTCGAGGTGTTTGAAAAGTTGATAACGCTTATAAAGGGTTTTTTCCGCTTCTTATGAACTTCTGGAAGCCCTGTTCGTCGAGGGAGGGCATGTCCACCAGCTGGGGGCCAGGAGACGTCGGTCGCTCCTATGCCATCGTCGAGAAATAATCCATGACAGCCTCAGTAGACTGCCGACAAAGTAAACCGCAATAGTCTTCTATAATAACTGAAAATTATTACGCAAGACGACTGTGACTGACCCGAACTTGTCATTCTGTTCTGGGTGCGTCAGGTGAGAGGAACTCTGCGTAGTCCTGTTATTAATCCTAGACCTAGACCTATACAGTGCGTCACAGTGGACAGCTGCAGCCTAGTTAATAAAGGTGAATTAGTGAGAATCTGTTAAGACGGACTTATGCTTTTTTTGTTTTAACTATAGTTAATGGATAATTTACAGTTAAGTTTAGAAGTTAATTAATACAGTTTTGTCAGGATGTTCCCTAGGCATAACTCAGACACTTACAGAGAGAATCTGCAGTAAATGGTATTATTTTTTCAAAATGTGTCTATATGTGATTTATTATCAGTTTCATGAATCACCACATAATGTGGTCGTGGAATGATGAATGTGACGCTCATAGGAATAAGGCTGAGTGATGTAATTGTTCTTTTCAATACAATTACAAAATGTATAACATTCTTTTAGAATGTTTCACCTGTGACGTCATAAGGAATGACTATCATTTTTCAGTGGCATTGTCAGTCATGTTTAGTGAATTTTTTTGGATTAGGATTAACATGCTTCAATAAAGGGTTAGTTGACCGATATTTGTTTTAAAAGATGCCTTTAGGTTTTTAACTTTTCATTTGTAAGCCCTTAACATAATCGTAAGATTACAACCTCATATATTTTATGGTAATTATGAAAGACTCTTTCGTCCTCAAGGATTTTATTTAAGAATACATTTCAAGTTCGTTTATATAAACGTAATATTTGAGACTTAGTATATTTTAGAGGAATTTGTAAAACTTGCTGTCAATTATTTTTTATATTGATCTCACATGAATTATGAGAGAGAGAAAGAGAATTCCTTGATTAGTTTTATATAGGCTGGCGCTTGTATATCTCTCTCTCTCTCTCTCTCTCTCTCTCTCTCTCTCTCGTGTGCTGCCCTGTATATGCCAAAAACTGTTTGTTGCAACCGACTCAGTGGGCCTATACCAACACGTTTTTGTACATGTGCACAACAAAATAACTTGCGTGTTATGTAATTGATAACCTATATCATCTGGAGATTCTTTCAGTCATATATATGATGGATAAGAAGCAAATAGACCTATATCAATTATTGAACTACAATAATAAATCAAATTGGAAAAACAATTCGAAGAAATATACAGTTTACACTGCAAGTTAAAGAAATATTGCAAGTTATAATTATATATTTACTGCTCGTAACCTTATAGACACATTTTAGGGGAATTATGAAGAATTCCTTCGTCCTCAGTTTTATTTAGATATTGTCATATTACCATAATCTTATAGATTTCCATTACAGTTGTTATAGAAACTTGCTTTGTCAGTTTTATTCAACATTATTGTAATTATATATATTTATATTATGCTGAGTTAGGCCTACATTACACCAGAAAGAAGAAGGCAAGTCGAGGAAACCTCCAACGCGTCGGGAACCCAGCATCCCAGCTCTTAAAAAAAAAAAGAAATTATAGTACTAGGTATCTTTCTTACTCCCCAATTACTCCAGACTATCACTACAACAGACTACCGGCTCTCGTTCACTCCCTTTTTTTTCTAACCTGCTGCCCTGAAGGAGACAAAGTCTGGAGGGAGGAACTGCAACGGGTCAGGAGGCGTCTTTTTCAATAAAATATGGAGTTTCTGTCAAGGTTGTATTGTTTCGAAGCTCTGAGCAATTTTGTTGTGGATGCTGCTGACCGTTGAAGGAAAGGTTTAAAACAAATAGAACAGAACAAAAACGCTACAACATATAGTTTATAATTAGGGGAAAAGTAAACAAGATTAAATAGGAGAGAAAAAAATTTACTGTTTCTGTAACGTCCAGTAGGTCTAGTTCCTCCCACGGAGCAATTCAAATTTGTACGGAGGAGCAGTTGCCAGACTCCCAGGTTTTGAGGAAGAAATTATCATACGGTTAGGATACCTGTTATAGATGTAGCTCTGCCCCTTTTCCTCGGAATTTATGTTGTGCATTAATTGATTGATTGTGGGTTACCTGGCGTCACAACTATTAGGGTCACTGACGCCGAATAATGTGTATTAAGAATAGGACTCCTGAAGGCAGACTGATCTTGAGGGTGAGTGTATCGCTAACCGCCCCTAAAGCATCAAAATAAAAAAAAAAAAAAAAAAAACATTGAAATATACCTCATATAACACACAATTGTTTTAAGGAACACATATTGAATGATCTTTTCCATACTTGTGTATTGTATGCTGCCAGTCATTGCCGATTGGTAACTTGGAGTATCTTAGAAAAAAAAATATTGTCACAAATTAGTCTATATTGACATATATCTGGCAACATACCATGATTTATTGTAAATAAAATAGTCACTATATCTTTAATGTGCTTTGAAACAGACATTTCTAGATTTTACTAATCAAGTTCTGGAAAAAAAATGTTTTTAATTTGATACTCCATCATGAAAAGTGGTATTTTCTTTTTTTATCTTTATAAGAAAAATATTACACTTCATTTACCTAATAAGTAAGATAACACCAAAACATTACAAAATAATATACCTGCAATATTTAGAAATTATTATTGATTACAAAAAGAAAAAAATTGAGAATCAAAACCAATATCCTTTTTACTGAAAAGTAGTATTCGATGATTTCAGTGTTACAATAGCACAAAGTGACGACAATTAGTGTTACATTGAATGTTATGTTTAGTCTGTCGTGTTACAATCATATTGTCCAGAACTGCAGTTGTAACAAGTGAATAAGTAAGTAAGTTTAAAGTTCGTAACAAGCATCTGTCGGTGGTCAGTCTTAATGGGCCGTTAAGTGTCTATCAGGAATCCGGGTTCTTGAGGCAACTTCGACGTTAGGTTGAGCGGTTGTGAGTTTCAAAGGAAATCTATCCTCCTGGGGAGGTCCCATGCTGAGTGACCGTGGGAACATTGGATTAACTGTGTGGTCCTGACTCCTGTAGTGTCCCATTGAGGTATTTGCTTTACCTTTTGACCTGAGAGGACCTGGCAAGGTCCCGGTACCAATTTCGACTGTGAGCGTTTAGTGTATTTTGTTCCAGTAAGTGTTTTTATATTTATACTGTATTTTTGGTAATGGTAATATTTTTTAAATTAAAAGTGAATGCTGTATTAGGTGCAGTTACTAATTATGTTCACGATACAAATATGGTGTTTAGGACAACGGTAATTGACAAATCAATTCGGGCATTGTCAATTTATTTATTTTTAGGTGATAAGTAAGATGGGGGAAAGAAAAGTGAGGGCAGTTAGTTAGCTAACCATGGGAGGGAATAATGTAGAAAGTTAAGTATTAATGAGAGTAATGTAAAGTGTGGTTTATCCACAATTTTATTTGGGTAAGGGCACAATTTTTTCAACTATGGCCTTGATATAACCTATTACAATAATGATCTTACATTATATTAACATGGTGAATTTTACAGATTTTAACGTTAATGTTAACAACGATTTTGCAATATATTTACGTAGTAAGTTCTACATATTACTTTTCCACAAGACATTTTTTAAAAGTATAATGGTTGAGGTTCATCGCGATGAATATAATTCTGAAGATTCTCTTCTCCACCTTCTGTGGTCTTTGTTGTTTGAGTAGTTTCTCTCTTCTGCTTCCGATTCTTCTGTCAATTCACTATTGCACTAAACTAGTTTACTCCAAATACTGGTTGCCATTATGTAGAATCTGATTAATTGCTTCTACTTTGTATTTGTTGTGTATTTTATCTACATTCTGATCATCATATTCTTGATTGTTTCTCATTACAGACCTTGGTTTTTTTAATGCACTTATATTGGAGGCCGATGCTAAACACGTGGGTATTGGTGGATATTCCATTATAGGTCTGATTAGACTTTAGTAGAAATGGATATTTATATTTTTGTTCATATTCCTAAAACATTTTATCTTTGTATTCTGTGTTCTTGCTATTCTCAGCCTTTCTGCGAAATGTCTTTATATTCATCTTTGTCCGAATTGCATTCCTAAAGTAGCTATTCTTGCACTTGTAGTCAAATTAAGTGGTTGTTGGTCTACTCTTATTTGTGCAGGTTTGTGTGCAGATAGTGATACCAGTTGGAATTTGGATTTATTTCTGTTTTCCACTTTATTCAACTTATCTTTCAATTTGGCCCATTGTTTTTTTGTGCTACTTGTCTTTTCAAAGTTAGGTCCCTTCTTCGTGTACGTTTTTCTGGATGTATAACTTTTTGAGTTATATCATCTGCAAAGCAGACATCAGTACAGTACTCTGATGGTGGAGTCACATCTGATGTATATATAATATGGATAATGTTGGACTGAGTACAGATCCTTGTGGGACTCCTCTTAGTTACGGGAATGGATTCCTTATGTAGTTTTGTGACTTCATTGCTGCTGTTCGATCTTTGGTGAAGTTACATAGTATTTTCTCAAAAATGCCTGGAAGGTTGAGATATAACATTTTGTATTGAATTCCTTGTATCCTTACTTTGGCAAATGCCTTGGTTATATCTCTACATACTAGGTTGCATAGGTACTTTCTTCTTTGTGGTGATAGTACAATTCTCTCATTTGTTGCTATTGCAATCTGGGTTCCTCTTCCTTTTCCAAATCCATATTTGTTGATATTGTGTAGTTGATTATCTTCTAGGAACAACCTTAACCTGTTGTTAATTATTTTTTTTAAATATTTTACCAAATATTTTTAGTAATGATATTGGTCTAGTTATAATTCTAGACCAGACTAGTATCTTTTCCTGTTTGGGGCATATGCAATAATGATTTAAATGCCCCAAACAGGAAAAGATACTAGTCTGGTCTAGAATTATAACTAGACCAATATCACTACTAATATAATTTGAAAATGTTCCATGTGAGACCCCAATTGTATCTTTATTTTTCAAATGCAATGTCTGGTAAATTTTGAATTATGGCCTTGTTAATTCCATTTCCTCTGGGTGGCTAGTTTAAGATTTTAAATCATTAATTTATTTTCCCGTAACTCTACTTTCCTTGTTATTGGGCAGTCTTCATCGAATCTGCTAATATCAACTGCATGGTGCGGATTTGTTCTGTCTGTTGTTCAATGAATTCCTTAGCTCTTGGTCATCATACATTTTCTCATTCCTTAGCTTTATGTATGGTGATGTATTAGTTTTGCTTCCCATCAGTCTTGAAACTGAGTAATTGGGTTATTGTACTGTATTTGTGTATGTTTTATTAGGCCTTTCCAATTTTGATGATATATTCCTTGAGTTTTCTTGTACTAACTGTTCTTATTCCGATACATATATCTTATTTAATGTGTTGTTCCAACCTGGTATAAGTACTGCATTTTGGATGTTGTAGTGCCATTCTACTAATTTTAACTTGCCACTACTAATAGGATGTGGCAGTGTAGTGTATCTATTTACGTATTGGTATATGATTTATTATAGCTTCCTGTCTAGTTTTGTACCATTTAAGTTCTTTGTCTACTATTTCTTTTATTTATATTTCATTTGAATTCGTTGATGGTTGTCTACTCATTTTTGAAGCTTGGCCAACTTTCTCTTTATATTTTGTATTTCTGAAGATAGAATAGTTTATTGGATTAGTTGACAATGTGATTACCATTGGTATATGATCAAAGGAGGTTACTGGTCCTTTCGTAATGGCAATACTGAGGTGAATTTCGTTATTTCCTAATAATATATCTGGCTTTCCTTTTCTGTTATTGGTACAGAAGTATCAAAATCAGGTCCTAAGTGAATCTATCTTTTATTTATCAATCTATTTCTTGACCTGTGTAATTAAATTACCTTTATCCAAATAGTTGATGTCTGGAATTTAGATCCGCAATGAGATAAGTTGGTTCTCTCCTGCTCATTAACTTCATGACTTCCGGAAGTGGGTAATAATGTCTCCTTGGCGGCTGTTAACCTGTCGTGATCACTATCGGTCCTTTGTTAGTTTGAATCTGGACTACTAAAATGTCTTCTTGGAAATAATCTCATATTTATGTCTAATATTATTCTTGATTGCTATTGCTATTCCTGCAAAGGGTTCATCAGCGAAGCCTTGCATATATGTATTACATCCAAACATTTTTTTTAGCTTAGTTTCATAGTGTTCATTGATTGATATTATGCCAGGGTCTTTCTCTATATATATATTGTATCATTCCAATTTGTTTTGCAGTATTTCACGTTGAATTAAATATTTAACTTATTGCTAATTGAGTCAATTTGAATTACAACGGTGTCATAATTATTTTTATCATTTTTCCGTTTTCTGGTATTCCTGGCTACTGGCGTAGTGTGTTTTGACGTTGAAGTTTATAATCCCTCTGGATTCTACAAAATGGGATGTGGGTGACAGGCGGCATTGTAAATATGTCGAAGAATGCTTTATAGTGCGTTTACTTTTCTAAGATCGCTGTGGTGTGGCTTGTACAGATATCATACGTTGCCAATTTCCATGTTATGGTAATCATATTAGCTTCATGGAGTCTTTTGAAATAGTTTTCATTTCTTGAAATGTGGTTCTTTGTTTGCATCAGATATTTTGAATATATCTTATTTCGTATATTCTTCGTTAAAACCTCTGTTTTATTAATGAAAATGAAGAAATGGCATACTTTTTCCCCGGCGATGCCAGATCTGAGTTTAGGGGACCTATGATTTTTAAGAGGATTTAAAAGGTCATGGTCGATATCATTAAAGGATACTCGCTCTCGATCACCCAGTGTGAAAAGTATGGACAGCCCAGCCCAAATGACTCCCGTAAACGTCTTCACCCACCACTCGAGGCTAAGGAAATAGTCTATAATTTCATGAAATAATTCATTTTATAAAAACGTCATGAAGGTCCTTTAATTGATGTTTTTGTACATGCAACTTCCCCGGCAGATATATACTTAGCTTATGTCTCTGACGTCCGACAGAAATTCGAATTTCGCGGCACACGCTGCAGGTAGGTCAGGTGATCTACCCCCCTGCCGCTGGGTGACAGGAATAGGAACCATTCCCGTTCTAGAACCAGATTTTCTCCGTCGCGGTAGTGTCAACATATGTTGTTGCTACCTTCTGACTTGATTTTCGTTTTTCATCGCCATCGATCTTCTGGGCTGTCTTTTCCAGGGAAGTACTGGGTCTTTGGTTCGGCATACGCTTTTATTAACTTTTTAATGAATTTGGCTTCGAAAATTTCGAAGAATATATGACGTGTAACTACCGAAATTTTCGGTAGACACTCACATAGTTTGCAAGAAAGGGAAATATTAATATTTATTCATTAATACGTGTAATAAGTGTTAGAATTGATTGAAGAAATAAAACTGACTTCCTACTTTAGGGAGTCCGTAAAACATGTAACTGGATACGTTTCTTTTAAAAGTTTTTTTGATACTCGTACTAACAAGCAATTAGAGTATTAACAGTACTAGTAGTGTTGCATCCTCATCACCTTCTTACTTCGCAGAAACTTCAAATTCATAATTGCAATTTGAAGACAAGGATTGTGGCTCAAAATGCGAGCTATTAAAAGGTAAGAAGTGATTACTAGTGTTCCCCATTGCAGTGGAGGGTGCGTCTGATCGGCTCTGTCTCGTTCTCAGGCCTAGACCTCTTTCAAGCTCCCAAGCCCAGAGGAGAAGGAATGTCGAAAGCCGTAAGGAGGTTTCAGAGAATCCCCACCGGTCAGGCATCCCCTCAGCAGGTTCCGTAGAGCGTCCTAGACTGCTAAGGATAGCCATTGAAAAGGCATCCTTAAAAAAAGTGCGTCTCTTCATCTTTCATCCGAAAAGACGAAGAATGTATATGTTTGGAGTTTGGATGATCTAGCGCGTTCTCTGAAAACTAAGAGAACACTGAGCAAGAGCCAGCCAGGAGGCCGCGTTCCAGCAAGCTAGCGTGAGCCACGTTCCAACAGCCAGCAGCGAGCCGCGTTCCAGCAAACAGACTAGCGTGAGCCACGTTCCTACAACCAAACGCGAGCCGCGTTCTAGAAAATTTTTCTTGGCGCAAGGCGCCTTCAAAGAGACAAAGCGCCAGCCTGGCGCAAATTGCGCCAGAAAAACAGATGGCTAGAGCAAGGAGCCTTATAGTAGAGTGGTAATCAGAACGATCCTTCTATTGAACGTTTCCGGGCAAGAGGCTCTTTCTAAAAGGGTCTAGTAGGCGCTCGGAACTATCAGGGCAAAGGTGCAAGATGTCGCACAGGCGGCCGTCGCTTTTGTCAGAAGGATTCTGATACTAAGAGAAGCCATTTTTTCATTATTCAGAAGACTCCTGTGTTTGGCAGTTCCTCTCAATGTGGACTCTCTCCTTCATTCATGCTCTTCCCTCGTTATGAAGAGGCAAGAGCTCTGGGAGTTTTCTTATAAGAATCTCATCGACGTTTGGGTATGATGGCGGATAGGAAATATCTACTTCCTTCCGTAAACCCTACAGATGAACAGGAATTCTGTCTCTTCCGCGATTTATGAAGAAATCACGAAGATTTAAAGAATTCCTGGATTAACTTCCTTCCTTAAGGAGATATATATACTCTTTCTATCGTTCTATTAACGAAAAGAACGAAGACAGTAAAAATTTTTCCTTTCTCTATCTGCCTCGGCAGGGAAAGAAGGTAGTAGAGCATCTGCTGTATGAGAATACGATACGGCAAATCATAAGCACATACCGTAGTTACTTCTTGGCTGAGCACTCAATTACCAGTATCCTTCCCAGGAATTTCCTAGGAAGACTACGCTTAAAGGGATTCTGTTTAACGACAACACCTACTTAGCTTCTAGATTTATCGAAGTCTTGTTTCGCTTAAATATGCATTAATAAGAACTTCCTGAAGTTCGATGATAATTTTATAAGATTCCTTTATTGAATGGAGTAGCTGGCAACTCTGGAAGAGTAAGGCCAGACGGCTAACGGAGACTGCTATCGCTTAGACCAAGTAGGTGTCGTCATGAGTGGTCGGTTACATGTCTCTCCTGCTGATGGAATGACTAACCGTGTCTCTCCCCTGCAATCGCGGTTTTAGCCTTGGATTGAGGGGATAGTTAAGCAAACATAAATAAAATATTGTCTGCCTTTTGCTAAGAAGCTTTCAATAAGAAAGATATTACAACATTTCAATGCTGTTTACCGTAGGTAACATTATTAAAGGATTCTAACGCAGCGGAACTCTATATTATATAATGCTCTCATGCTTACGAAAGCATGGCTTATTAGAGTACATGTTTAGTGAGAAGATGAATGTAGTAGAGAATTCACTTTAAGACTACGGTATGGTCAAGTCTTATGCACATACCGAGGTTAACTACAGAATTCCTAGTATCCTTACAAAGGTTTCCTAGATTAATGCTGTTTACCACAATGTGACAGTATTATAAAGGATTCTAATACAGCAGAGCACAATATAATATAATTCTCTCATCCTTTCGAGAAACGCACACAACCTTTTTAGAATCGGATATTGCTCAAGAGAAGATGGGTGAGTCGGATGGGAAACATTCTCTTAGTGGCAGAAGTTGTTTCCCTGAATGGACTATACTACGTATATAAAAGTTTTTTCCTACTAAGAACGGAATTAACATGTGAAGGATGTCGGGTACCATAAAGGCACAGATGTTCTGGCACATAACCTAAAATGAACTAGAAGGAAGCGCCAGCCTGGCGCAAAGCGTCAGAAGCGCCAGCCTGGCACAATGCGCCAGAAGCACCATCCAAGATATTTTCTCGTTTTAGCGAATTATTAACCTAAGAGTCCAGTAGCCTCTTGGACAGCAGGCTCGGTAATGGCAAGATTCGTTCCTGATTTCGTTACCCATTTAATCGGAAAGGGGTCGCTTACAAGGAATGATGAAATGATTTATTTTAATCATTTAGGCCAATTCCACGACTCTCTCATATAGCAAAGAGCATCGAGAATCTCTTTTTTCGCCCCTGTTCGCGTTAACAAAAGAGAACCTATTTGGGAACAGACACGGAACGTAACGATCCTTAAGAGGTTCGATGCAAGATTTTGCATGTCCGTGAGAACCTTCTCGATCGAAGATAATAACTGTTAACGTATGTCTAACATTTATTGAAAAGAGTTGTGAGAACCTGCGGAAAGTCTTCTTCATAGATCTCTTCGCAAGGTAGAAGACGAACAGGCTTCCTATAGACTGCTTCCTTTTCCTCGAACCAAGAGAGGTAGCAATATACGACATCTTTAATTTAAAGAAGGGGAATAAACATTAGTCTTTTTTCCCCTAGTTATAAATTCTTAACAGATATTATTATAAATGGGCGTCAAAGAAAGAGAGGATGAATGCCTCATTTTGGCCTTAGAGAGGTTGGATTCACAGAAGTCACGTTCTTCTCACAGCATGTTTCGTAAGGCTTTTCCAAGAGTATCTGGATATTCTATCAGAATCTATTATAAATAGACCTGAAAAACCTCTCCACTCTGAGTCTGTCCGCGTGCAGACTGACCAGAAGTGGACATGAATGAGAGGATTTTTCAAGGTAAATGACAATAGTCATGGCTAAGACATAGAATTGCTGCAGATCGTGCTAGATGGAATGAGGAAACTGTCCTCTTCCGATACCTCTGTGAACCACATAGCGAGGTTTTTTCTTCACTTTCAGAGGGAAGAATCTGCTATCAAAGAACGCAGTAAAAGGCTATACTCTGTCTCTACAAGGGGAATTAGAGATAACAGAGGATTAAGATCTTCGGGATCTTATACGATACCGCAATACGACAAGAGTAGGATATCATGTACTTCGAATGGGATCTTTTTGTGGCCACAGATTCCGTGTTCAGACAAAATGGAACTGCTCCTCATCAAACTTCTTTGAGAAAGTTTATGAAGGAATTCTTTGTTTCTCTTAGCCCTAAACGACCAAGAAGACAAGTGAATTTTTTTGTGCATTGGAATCTCGCATCAGATTCAATGGAGACTCGGCAATGGGTTCTTGCCAGCATAGTATGTCTGGCAAAAGAAATAAAACCCCTCTATTCCTGACGCAACGCTTTCAGATAGAAGTTTTCGTTGCCCAGGCAGGGTACTTACATTTTCATCTACGAAGAAAAGAAAGAGGGTTTAAACCGTTTGCCTACAAGAGTCTTTCGGGGCTGCGATGAGGGATTGAAATGCTTCCCAGAAGGTATCAGAAGGATACAATAAGAGCTAGAAATCAGGGTTCCGCCCAATTTCAGCTCGGAGTCTCCTTCGACTTCCAGACTCCTTCCCTTCCTTCGGGCAAGGATAGGGAAGATTCTGCAACGAGGAACCTCATCAACATGTAAGAAGAGATCTCGTTAGCAAAGGAAGTATTCACGAAGTATTCCTCCTCGGAGGAAGACTCTTCTCTCTCGTATTGTTAGATATCCTGTCGTCTACTGGATGTAGCTGACTACAATCACCTCCCCTTGCCAGGGGCCAAAAGCTCAAAGGGGAAGAATTTCTTCCACCCTTCTCCAGTCTCCTGATAAACTATGTGGTTGTTCAGGACTCTCGGACAATGTAGCACCAGCCAGGTGCCAAATGCCAATACAGGCGATAAACGCCAGAGGCGGACAGTTCCAAGGAACTCTGTCATGGTCGGATACTGAGAAGGAGCGGGCCTCCAACCTGGCACAAATGCGCCAGAGGCAAACAAATCGGACAGATATAAGAGTGTCCGACGTGGACATCGCCATACAGCCTAGAGACTCTTCCAAGCTCGAAGCTCCAGCAAGTGTGGAGGAGCCAAGCCAGGCGCGAGGCGCCAGCCAGGCTCTAGGAGCCAGCCAGGCTCTAGAAGCCAGCCAGACGCCATCCAGGTGCCGGGCTCCTTCAAGGCTAGGCTCCAGTCAGGATTGAGGATCCATCCAGGCGCAAGGCTCCTTCCAGTAAAGAGAAACCTAAAGCTTTGTCATGTAAGAGGGCTAGTCCCCATTGATATGATACAGGTAAGGCTCTGCCATGTAAGTGGGTCAGCCCCCCATTGGCACAATCCGAGAAGGCTTTGTCGTGTAAGCGGGCTAGCCCCCATTGACATGATCCAGAAGGGTTTGTCAGTCATAGGTCCCTACCTCGCTGAAACTCTTGAGTCATGCAGACTCATAGTACAGTAATCTTGAAGTCTTCTGCCAGGCTCCAGGCGCCTTCCAGGCGCAAGGCGCCAGCCAGACGCAAGGCTCCAGCCAGGCGCGAGGGCGCTAGCCGGTAGGGAGGAGCCAATCAGGCGCCAGCCAGGCGCGAGGCGCCATCCAGGCGCGACGCTCCAAGCCAGGCTCTAGGCGCCATTCAGGCACAAAGGCTCCAGCCCAGGCGCGAGGCGTTAGACAGCGGAGCTAGGCGCCTGCCAGGCACGAAGCGCTAGCCAGGCTCCAGGCTTCACCCAGAAGAGATCTATATCAAAGAACGCCCTGGTCCTTCTTTGAGACAATGTGATCTCCTAACACTTGATAATTTGCATTGATGATTCCTTCAAACAGCTGAGAATTAAAAGCGCATGAAGTGCGAGCTTTTCCGAATTCTTGTTCTTTTTTCCTTAACAATATGTCATAAGGACATATTAGCTGTCACATACGGGAGATGCAACTCTGTGTTGACTTCCCATTATCCGAAGGATGTCAAGATAACCTACCAGAGATCCTTCTCTCTTGGTTGATACGTGTCTGCGGATACATTGCTGGGATAGGGAGCCGATACTGATCCTTAACTAGTGAGTTAAATTTTATTTAACGTTGTGTTTTTTCTTTGGGTTGTTTGAAAGGAGTTTGGTGATAACTCTTTTCAACTTAAGCACTAACCCTCGTGTTAGGATCAGGTGATCGGGATCGGTGTTGTGCTCCTTAATTATGCCACTAGGCATAGGCATATTGTCATGTAAGAGGCTCTGTCGAGTAAATGGATAAGACCCTATCGACAGACCCACAAGAACTCTTACCCATAGGTCACATCCTCGCTGAGGCTCTTGAGGTGAAGCAGATTCCTAGGCATTAGCCATGGAATCTTCCGCCTGAACAAGTAAGAACCAAGGTTTTATTTATTTATTACCTACAACATATGTTGTTTACCTGTCTATTCAGTAAATAGTTGTCTCTTACCCACCACCATGGGTGTCAATCAGCTAAGTATATATCTGCCGGGGAAGTTGCATGTACAAAAATGATATTGTTAGAATACAATAAAGTTTTGTACATACATACTTACCTTGCAGATATATACGATGAATGGCCCACCCAGCCTCCCCTCAGGAGACAGGTGGAAGAGAAAATCTGGTTCTAGAACGGGAATGGTTCCTATTCCTGCCACCCAGCGGCAGGGGGGTAGATCACCTGACCTACCTGCAGCGTTTGCCGCGAAATTCGAATTTCTGTCGGACGTCAGAGACATAAGCTAAGTATATATCTGCCGGGTAAGTATGTACAAAACTTTATTGTATTCTAACAATATCATTTCGAAGGTTATCCAGAGAACATCTGAAGCAACAAAAGTGTCAGAAATGACTATTCGTAGACTTAACAAGGAAGCAAGAGAAACTGGAAATATAGTGGAATCTCCAGTGTTTCAAAAAAGAAAAGGGAAAGTGAGTCTGTGACTGACTTGGATGATTTTGATGAAAATGTTTCTAAGGGCATAATAGATTGATTGACTTATGAATTTATGTCTCGAGTCCAAACACCAGAGTCAACTTGCCATTCAGCATATCTATAATTATAGAAAGAGAAAGAAGTAATAGCAAAATAGAATTGGGAATTAAAAAAGAAAAAAGTTAACAGGGAATAAGCATACCCTTTCCCTCGACTTCCAAGGTCTAAAGCGAATCCTTCTAAGAAGGATTATATCTGCGGGAAGCATTTAATGGGACTTATATACCCGTAGATATGACAACTCTGCCTTTTGTACCTGGCCCCACCCTAGCGATCTTAGAAAAGTAAACACCCTCTGTCTGATTTAGGCCTGTAGTATCTTATGATCATCGTTCATGAACTAGTTTAAAATCCCTTTGCCGTCACAATAAGTTCTTATACAATTCTATATGATGTCATCAAAGTAGTTTGTCGGACACCACAGATTGTGTGATTAAATGTCTAAATAATGCATAAGTTAATTGTAGACTTTTTGTAGACCATAAGGATTCCTTTGGCAAGGCAAATAAGGAAGCCATTTTAGAAAGAGTATTGAGTAAAGGCATGAAAGGTAAGTTATCAGTGTGGATTTCAGATTATTTTTCAAATAGAAAGACCAGAGTTTGGTTTCAAGGTCATGAATCTGAAGAGAATTTGAATTGGGTACCCCACAATGGGGTGTTCTCAGCCCTATGCTATTCAATATTGTTATGGACAAGATAGCTTCTTATAAATTTTATGGAGAACCACAAGTTATAGTATATGCAGATGACATAACGATTCAGTGTAGAAATGAGGATCATGTGTTGGAAGTGATTGGTCAACTAAAGTCTGTCGTTCATTAGGACTGCCCGTTAATGAAAAAAAAAAGCTACCAGTCACGAACCATAGATGGAATAAAACTATGAATAGTTACTAGTTATCAGTACTTGGGAAAGCATGTCGGTTTCAATACCGAAATTAGGGATCAAATCCATTATGTCAAAAATATATGTACAGCGTTGTCTAATTATGGAAAATGTGTTGGTGTGCCAGTTATAAGATCTGTATATTTAAGCACACTGAGAAGTATAAAAGACTATTCAGCTCCTATCCTTGCCTCATACTCGGGCCTTTGGAGCTCATTCCAAATGAAGCGATGAGAGTTGCAGTACTTCGTTGCCCAAATACAGCAAGAATCGAGATCTTGAGAAAGGAGCTCAACCTCCCAACCACCACTAACAGAGTAATGGACCCGACACCCATTTCTACTTTGAGGATTAGTACTAGTGGTGATATTCACCTAAAGAATGCTGTTGATAAATACACTGGTGGGTTTAGTGGCAACTTCAA
The DNA here is from genome assembly GCF_015104395.2 of Macrobrachium nipponense. Classification (NCBI taxonomy): domain Eukaryota; kingdom Metazoa; phylum Arthropoda; class Malacostraca; order Decapoda; family Palaemonidae; genus Macrobrachium; species Macrobrachium nipponense. The sequence continues at coordinate 3,822,928 of NC_087219.1, read as the reverse complement.
GAGAAATGCATATGCAAAACAGCTTTGTCAAAAGATTGTGTGAATATGAAGTTGAGGGATTTTGTGTTCCTTTGCCAAAAGTACTGTGTTTGAGGCCCTGGATTTTGGGAAATATAGGTAGTTGTAAGGATAGACTCGGGCAAGAAAAAGAAAGCAAATTGTAATCCTCATGAATCACAGCAAATGTTTATCCAGAAAATATCAGAGTATCCAAGGGAAAATGTCATCAAAATGTATTGTGATTGTTCTGTTGCTGAATATCGATCAGGGTGTTGCATCGTTCGAAGAGAATTTTTTGGGTATGGGACTAGTGTGAAAGAGCAGACAGCAGATGTTCTAGCACTGCTGCTGAATTGTATGCCATATAATATGTGGGCCTCCAGCATGCTTCTATGAAGAAAAAAACTGTCTTTGGATTTGTAGATAGCCAAAGTGCTTTGCTTGCACTGAAGTCTAGGTCACTTACTGACGGTGATTTGATTATGAAATTAAAGAAATTTATTCATGACATAAGATCAAATGGGTATGATGTGAGCTTTATGTGGATACCATCTCTCTCTCTCTCTCTCTCTCTCTCTCTCTCTCTCTCTCTCTCTCTCTCTCTCTCTCTCTCTGTAGTCACCGTTTGAGGAGTTCCTCTTTAATAGGATATTTTTCTTGGTTATAATGGTGGTAGGCATGGAATGGTGCTGGAATCTTGATTTTGAATGGACAGTGATAGTGGTCTAGTGTTTACTTACACCTAATGTGAACATAGTTAATATAGCACTTCAAAACTGTTAGATCTGAGTAAGAGACCCCTGCACGAATATTTCCTTTGCCGCGCATGCGCAGTAAACACCTTGTGACGTCAAGATTCTAAAAAGGTGATGTTTCACGTCTCTCGAATATTGAATATCGTTTCTTGATATCTTAAAATACTGTAGCTATTATAGTATTCATTTTACAAAAAAAAATAAAATTCAAATATGTAGGAGAAGAAATGAGGAGAGGAAACAGAGAGAGACAGAGAGGCAATCCTCTTTTATCGTCAATGAACAGTCCTTCACGGCAAACACTTGCCAGATACACAAAAAGCGAACTACAGAAGCATTGCAGTCAACTAGGACTAAGAGGTATTTGGACGAATAAAGATGCCTTAATTGATAAATTAATGTAGCCTTATAAAAATATTGGAGAGAATCATTCATCGCCTGCTCCCAGCCAAGAAAGAGACCGTGAATTACAGATGTCAAACCCGGCACAGTTATATCAAAGGTTTGAAACTTTTGTTAGAGAGACCGAAGACAATTTCTATGTTATAAATAACTCTTGAGCCGATAAGGAGAGAATAATAGGAGAACTACAAACTGAATTATTCCTTGCTGAAGAAAAAATCACTCATCTACAAGAGAGCCTTAAAACTAAATACGGATCACGTCCCTCTGAAGCCATCACTCCTCCATTGAGCTGGAAAAATGTATTATTATTGGAGATTCTTGTCTAAAGGAAGTTAAGTCTAGCGACCTTCAAGATAATGTCATGGTAAGAACCCTACCAGAAGCAAATGTGGACCTACATAAATCTTGGGTAATGGAAAAGCTGGAACAATCACCTAACGAATGCGTTATTTATTGTGGAACCCAACATCTACTCGTCGAGGATATTACAGTGGAGGGAATTATCGACAATCTGGGCACCGTTATTGCTGAACTCAAAGAGAAAGATCAAGAAATAGAGGTCATGGTCTGTGAGCTTGTACCATCAATGAAAACAAATAATTTACCTGAAAGAATAACCGAATATAATACTGCAATGGAAGAATAGTGTAATAAAAATGGAGTTACATCGATTAAAACACACAAATTCTTCAAGCTAGGAACTGGCGACCTAGATATTAACTGTTACGATACCCAAAATGATAAATGTTATGATTTACTTAATAGAGTAGGTGCCATTAGATTGTTATATGCTATTTCCTCTATATGCTTAGATAACTTTGTTTGTTCCAACTGGAAAACTGTCGAATCAAATTTATGTAGTTTTAACAATAATATTCTCAGACCTAATACTATGGAAGATGTAAGAACGGAATTTTTGGTAAATCGAGTGAAAAGGGGAAGAAATATAACAAGGGCCCAACAAAATAAAAACAAGTACTTTATGAACGAGAACCTCTCTCGAATAGGGCATGCCAATCCTCAAATTTGTTCTAGATATAATATGATAGTAATGGCTCAGGCTATAATTGTAGATATATCAAAATTGGCAACTATAGTAATCATCTTAATATTAGAGGTAATAGATATGGCTGCTATAACTGCGGCAAATTTAATCACCAGCAATCGATCTGCAGATTTGATCATAAACTAAGATGTAACGTATGTTATGAATTTGGTCACAAAAGTAGATTATGTGAACAAAACCCCAATTACTAGGATCTTGGCCAGGAAGATGATGCCGACAGGAAGACTTCTCCTAGATTCAGTGATATGTTAACGCTAGTCCATATTAATGCCCAATCCTTGTTGTCATAAAATTGAAAAAGAACTTATGTTAAACGAACAAAACATTGATATTCTATGTGTTAGCGAAACATGGTTATACACTAATATAAGAGACGCATTTATAAATATTCCCCTGTAAGATGTCTACCGTCAGGATCAAGGTCGGGGTGGAAGGGTATGTATATTTGTCAGTATCTATTTGAAAGTCACCGAAATGAATTTAACGATCGAAAAAGGTGAGGGTGTAGAAGACAAGTGGATCTCGATCCAATATCGCAAGTTTCCTTCGTTATTGTAGATGCGTATATCGCCATCCCAAAGCACCGGCAACCTCTTTTGATTATTATCTCCGATATTTTAAAGAAATTATCCTACGAAATAAGCATATATTTACTTATGGGGATTTTAATGATGATCTGCTAAAGACCGAGAATAAAATGTATAAACTAATTAAAAAACTAAATTTCGATCAGATAGTAAACAAACCTACTAGAATTACTCCTACATCAGCGTCTTTAATTGATCTTGTAATAACAAATGCTAAACATATGATAACAATCTTAACTCATTTGAATATTCGTAAGCCCAAAAAGAAACCTATTTTAAAAACTTTTAGATGTTTGCAAAATTATTCTCCAGACTTTCTTTGTGTTCCCCTTACGAATAACGTAAATATATTAAATGGAATTTTAAGTACTGACAATGTAAACAACCAAGTTGGAATTTTAAACGACGTCTTTACATCGTGTCTAAACATTTGTGCTCCGGTTGTAACGAAAGAAATCGTTCGTCCCCCTGAGGGCGCCCTGCACAACAGATGAAATAGAGGGACGTGAAAGAAAGAGACAGACTGAAAAGTGAGTTAACGGCGCCGTCTGCCTGCCAAATTTCATTTCTACGCCCTTGACCACGGTCAAGTGGCCTAACATCTCTGCATATGCCTCTGTCCAGGTCAACGTTTTGTCCAAGATCCTCTGTGGGTCTGTGGCTAACATGGAACAGTCTCTCTCCTTCTCTTTCCAAGTTAAGTTTTTATTTAGTGGAGTGTTTCCTTTTAGTTAATCTTGACAGTTTTGATAGTTTTATCTGCATTATCTTCTTACGAAATTGTACGGCAAGCTTTAATGGAATATATTGTTCTTGTGTAAAATGGTAAATAGATACATACATAGAGAGAGAGAGAGAGAGAGAGAGAGCATGCAACTAAATTGGACTAACATTTGATAAACAAATGAACCACAGTATGCAAGAATATCTTCAGTTACACTGCCAAACTCAGTAGGTATACTGTTCTTGTACTCCAGACGATAGTCATGCCAGGCATGGGTACAGATTAAATCTGTGTAACATCTAAGCAAAGATCTAGGTAGACCCTGGATAGCAACAGGCAAAATACTGTTTGTTTTACCGACAAGGTTAAACTGAAGATCCTTCCTGTATGTTAACTTGAAAAAAATCTATTGATGCTTCAGTTCGTAAATTAATGCTCAACCCCTTTGTAGTCCTTTCTGACTGCACACATTTCTCTTAAATGTTACCTCCTGGTTGGCCATTTGGTGCAAACTTTTTCTGCAGTAGGCTATCAGACACCAAAAATCAAGAATGGAGTCGTTGCAAAGAATTTTTCATTCTTACAGATGGCACGTGTACTCTGTATGGTCTAAGGAATGGAACTGCAACACAGAATACTTACTACCACAGCCGTATAAATCTTCCACCGGATAACTCCCTTGAGGAAGTCGCGCGGAGAAAGCCAACATTTTCAACTCTGCAATATGGAAGGTTCAATTGTTCCTTTGTTTGGTTTTATGTACAGCCCTGCTCCTTATATTTTATAATTCGCTTTTAGTGTTTTCTCATCAGTATCGTAGCTCCTGCAGAATAGGAGACTAGTTCTTTTTAAAATTTGCTTTCTTCTTGTATTATCTTCACTTCAGGCGGTATTTTGTTGTACAGTCTTGGTGCGCAATGTACAAAAAGTTCTCTCGGCTGACTTACAACTTGTTCTAGGTTAAAATAGCATACATGCTTTATTTGCATGTCTGATCACAATATTCATTTCTGGTCTAAAGAAACTTAAGAAGTTTCTGAGATATGTTAGTTCCCCATATTTTAGTGCTTTAAAGACTGTAAGAAGTATTTTGTATTTTGTTCTTGGTTTTACTGGGAGCCAGTGTAGCTCGATTAACGCTGGTGGTTATTCTGTCAATGTAAACATAATCCTTTCATTAATCTGGCGCTCTATTTTGAACTCCTTGCAATTTCTGAGTAGGTAGTTAGGGAGGGACCGTTTTACCGTTTTGCTAGTACATAACGACGCAGTAGTCAAGCCTTGCAAAAAAAAAAAAAAAAACTGGTCACATAAATTGCTGTTTTGGAAAGAAGAAGGCATCGTCGCAGGATCCCGTGTTTACATTCGCTCTGTACTTTAGCCTTTATTTTTTGGTGATGTAATGTACTCAAGCAACTGATAACAATGCATGGAGCATCGTGAAGTGATGTGAGTACACAGACTTATGTGGAAACGTTTATAAGTACAGGAATAGTGCCAAATAGAGACTCAAATAGACGGGGTAATTGGAAACGTTTGTTTATACCCCAAGGCGTTTGCCTTGGGGAAGGTCCGTTTTTTATGATAAAGTTTACCCGTTCTCTTTGTTGTTTTATGAGATACAGTGCTAAAACAACATGGATTCGTTTCCAAGCTTTTTAAGGAGAAAGGACTCCATTGGTTTACCAATTCCTGGGAGGTTATATGTCCATCGAAAATGTATGTATTGTGTTATTCAGAGAATTGAACTTGGATATTGCTGACATCTTGGGTGTACAGAATGTGAGCAGGAATAAAGTAGTATTAAGTTCAGCTCAGAGAACAAATTCTTGGAAATAGTAAGACAATTTGAGGATAAGCAGATCAAGATAAGTGAGGTAGATAGTGTGAAAGTTGTGAATATAAGTACCTCTATACATATGTATCGATAAGGAATGCACCCTTTGAATGTCTGATGAATTGATAATAAACATTATGAGCAGGTATGGAAAAGTGGATTCAATAAGAAGCAACAGATTCAGTATGGGACCCCTGAAAGGCCTGCTGAATGGGATACGGACAATAAAGATGAAGATTAGAGACAATATCCCTTCATCGATAAGTGTGTGGTGGTTTTAACTTAAGTATATTATATAATGGGCAGAAAAAAACCTGTTACAGATGCGGACAAGAAGGCCACTAGTGAAAGATTGTAACATCGATATCATGGAAGGAACTAGTATGTGGAATGAAAAAGACTTTCCTGACATAAGCAGGCAAAGAAATGATAATAAATCAGAGAAGGATAATGGTGATAACAGAGAACAAACAAGAGAAGGAAATAACATTGAGGGACAAGAGGTAAATGATAGCCAAAGAGGAATTGATATTAGTGAAGATGAAACCGATGTATACACAAATAATGCAGCTGACAAAGGTCCAAGAGGAAATACTCAGGAAAACCAAGAAGGAAAAAAATAAATAAGGAAGAAGGATTAGAGAGGGGAATGAAGAGTACGAATGAGTGAAGACAGTGGCGACGAGATATGTGCTCCTTTGCAGTTATCTCTGATGAAATTGTGCAAGTAGAAACAGAAGGAGAAGATGTGCACAATGAAGAAATTATAAACGGAAGACAAGGTGGAATACGAAGACAACAAGCAAATCGTAACCGAAGAAATAGTCAAACAGTGAAGAAGACTAGCAAATTTCAACGGAAAAACTTCATAAAGAAGGAAAGGGTGAAGGTGAAAATGGTATGGATGTTGAATCTATGAGGAATATTCCTGAAGAAACCTTAATAGGGAGTGGAAAGAGAGGCAACAATACAACTAAAGAAAAGGGTAATAAGAATAGGAACGGAGATAAAAGTCAAATACCAGTACGACAAAAATGGCAAGCAACTGTTAACGACAGTTCAGGTGTAAAAATTACCATTAAAAAAGGACAATGGACAGAAAACTTAAAAGTATTGAATAATAGCGAAGGAGAATGTTCCGTTTTTTCTGAGTTGTCAAACCCCTTAAATGAAAGCCAGGATATGTTAATTGATAATGTATTAGACCATGGTCTATTTAGTGATCAGAACTCTGGTAAAACACAAACATGAGGATGATGATAATAGTAATGGTAAAAATAAATTCTAAACTGGCTAAAATAGGTAAATAATTGGTATGTATTTATTTTTAATATTTCCTTAAAAATGGCTTTAGTCACTGCTTCATTAAATATTTGTGGTTTAAATGAGCTTAATAAGCAGTTGAAAGTAAAGATGTTAGTGATCAATATAAAATTGATGTATTATTTCTTCAAGAACAAATATTAGAGATGTGAAAAGGATAAAATATTTAGAGGACTACTTTGAGGTTGTAATGAATATGCCTACTAGCTTTAAAGGTGGCACGTGTTTTCTGGTTAATAAAAGTCAAATATTTCAGTAATTAAACAGTGAAAAGGATGACACTGGAAACATATTATTCACAAGGATACGGTATAATGATATAAACCTCTCCTTATTGAATGTTATACGCACCATCAGGCTCAAGTAAAAAGAGAGAGAGGGAGAACTTGTTCTCTGTAGATATTTTGTATTATTTAAGGAACAACATATCAAATTTGATTTTTGCTGGTGACTTAAATTGCGTACTTTCGGGTAGAGATGTTAGTACAGGTAATGAGAGGTATGTATCAAAAGGTCTTAAATCTTTAGTACAGCATTTGGGATTGAAAGGCGCTTGGGTTTCAATGAACAATATTCCCGAATATACGTACATTCTAGGTAATTATGCTTCAAGAATTGACCGAGTGTATGTGACTGATTTGTATAGTAATATTAAGAATTGTAAAAATATTCCATTATCTTTAACAGACCATAATATGATATTAACTGAATTTCTGCTTAATAATCGTTGTAAAAATAGGTAGAATATGGAAGTTAAATGTTTCATTATTGGAGAGGGACGACTTCATGGAGAAATTTGAAAGATTATGGCACTTTTTAAAAAAGGAAAAAATTAAATACTCCAACATTATGGAATGGTGGGATACATTTGTGAAACCAAAATTAAAAGAGTTTTTCATAAGACTGTCTAAACAAGCTATACAAGAGAAATATGGCACTCTAAAATTTTTGCAAAATTATCTTGAATACTTATCAAGTAAAGCCTCTGTAGGTTACAATAAATTTGAAGAGATGAAGGCTATAAAAGATAGAATGAAATCAATAAAAGATGAATATGTGAAGGTATAAAGGTTAGGTTAAGGACAGAAGAGAGAATAAAAGGAGAGAGATTATCTGCAAATTTATTAGGTAAAGAGAAACTCAGAGGGAAGCGAAATAGTATTAGGCAACTGAGGTTAGAAAGCGGTGTGACGCTCGACAACACAGAGGCGATAGTCTGTCATGTAAAGGATCACTATGAAAAACTGTTCACAAAGATAAATACTGATGAACAGCTACAAAATAGTTTCCTAATTGTATAGGGAGCACAATAACTGATGAGGACAATGAAATGTTATGTAGAAAGGTATCTGTCGATGAGGTATTAAATACGTTAAAGATGATGAATAAAGGCGGAACTCCCGGTGAAGATGGTCTTCCTCTGGAATTCTATTTAAAGACATGGAATGTAATTAAGTCAGAGTTCTCTGAAATGATTAAGTTTGCGATAGATTTAGACCTTGAATTAGAAAAAGCCAAAAAAGGGGTATCTTGAAATTAGTACCTAAAAGTGGTGATTTATTGTGTGTTTAAAAAAACTGGAGACCTATTTCTTTACTGAATACGGATTACAAATGCATTGCCAAAATTTTGGCTAATAGATTAAAAATGTCCTTCATAAGTTATATCACGAGAACAATTTGCTCGGTTAAGGGAAGATCAATAGTGAAATGTAATACTCTAATTAGGATGTAACTTATTATGCAAATGAAAATAATTTGGATTGTGCTAATTAATTAACCATTGGATTGGAGTAAGGCGTTCGATAAAGTTAATTTGAGTTTCATGTTTAAAAACACTCTCACGGATGGGTTTTAGTGATTTGTTATCATGAAAATAGAATGTTATATCTGGATGCTTAAGTTCAGTTGTGTAAATGGGAGTTGTTAGCAGGCTTTTTTCCTGTTGAGAGATCCATAAGGCAAGGATGTCCGAGTCAATGATGGCATATATATTGTTTCAAGAATCTTTATACAGAACATTAAAACAAAGCAATGAAATTGTGCCAGTGAACCTCCCTAATGGGTTCCAGTGTTCTGTTGTAGGTTTTTGCTGATGACAGCTCAGTTTTTGTTAGTAAAGAAAGAAGTATTAAAATAGTTTTTAGTATTATAAAGCAATTTGAGCTAGCTACTGGTGCAGAACTAAATAGAGATAAGACTTGCGTCATGGGTTTAGGTAATTGGAAGAACAAAAATGTATGGCCACTTGATTGGACATACAACAGAAAAATAAGTGTATGGTATTAGGCATATTGATAACCAATGATTATAAGGAAATGGTAGATGAGAACTGGGATGCTTTAATCAATAAAGTTAAGGTAAAAATAAATATGCTTTCGACTCGATACTTGTCTTTATATCAAAAGTCTATTATTGTAAATGCCCTTATTTTAAGTAAAGTCTGGTACATGTGTCATGTATTCCATTAGGGAAAGAGAAAGCAAAAATTATAGAACAATCTGTCCGGTTTTCCGTATTTGGTGTGGAACTTACCAACCAATTAAAAGGGATTCCTTGTATCTGCCAAAAACAGAGGTGGTATTGGGGTTATTAATGTGTTTTATAAAGCATCAGCTATTTTAACAAGTACATTCTTGAAATATTATTATCTGATAGTTATGGACGAGAATTAGCCTTATATTACACATGTATTGAATAAATTTGTTATGGGTTGTAGAAGATTGCCTTAATATGTCTTATGTTGCTACTCCTTTCTATAATATCATTATTGGTAATGTAAGGAAATTATTAAGAATGCCTAATTTTCCATACGTCAAAAGTAAGAATATTTATCAGTATTTGATGCCAACCCATAAGCCCATTGTAATTGAGAGATACCCGTTGCATAATTGGGGTAATATATGGAGTAACCTTGTATGTAAATTCGTTGACCTTATCAAAGAAGTACTATGTATAGATTTTTGTATGAATCTTTGGCTACTAAGGAAAGACTGAAGATATTGAATATTGCTGATAATAATTTTTGCAATAAATGTATGGAAAATGAAAATCATCTGCATATTGTCTATTTTTGTAAATATGTTCAAAAATATTTGGAAGTGGTTCCAGAATTTCATTGAAGAAGTATGTGATATAAAAGTTCAGTAGCCAATAAAAGTATTGATGTTGGATTTCGATTATAAAGAAAAGAAGAAGAACAATACATTAAGTATACTTATTATTGAGTATGTAAATTGTTTGTGTACAGCAGAGAAGAGGTGTTACAAAAGTCAAATAATTTCAATATTAAAATGTAAAATAAAGTACACAAAATGGGTATTATCAAATGCATATGAACTTGGAAAACATTTCACAAGTAAGTATGTGAATAATATTTGAATTCATATAATTGATGTACTTAATATGTAATATTATTGATATAATTATGAAAATTTTGTAAATAATTAATTGATAATTGTAATAAGATTTTAATAAAAAAAAAAATTGCTGTTTTCAGAGTATCTCCGTTTAAGTATTTTCTGATAAATGAAATGTTTCTAATATGATAGTTACTACAGGTTTTTACAATATGCAATATATGATTTTGCATCGATATCTTATTCAATAGATACTCCTAAGTTCCTCACTGCCGCTATAATGTTCATGGATGACGAGCCAATTGTGTTATTCTTTTGAAGTGTTCATATTTTCTTCGTGCACCATCGGATCAAATAACATACACTCAGTTTTGTCTTCATTGAGTTTTAGTTTCTTCTTTCATTATAGAATCAGTTTTACTAATGGGATCTTCTGCCGTTCAAGAGAAAAAATAGAACTGATTACCACCAGCACACGTTTATAAACTAAACCTTGTGCTTGTTTAGGATTCTAGATAATTCAATTGTGTAAATGCCAATGGCAGTGGACCCAGGACGCTGCCAACCTTGGGGCACTCCTCTAGTTAAGGTTTCTTTACTGATTTCAATTTTAAATATAATCACTGTAACCTTCCTGGTTTTTTCCTAGGTAGCTTTTGTACCGTTTGAGTACATCATCTTCAATGGCTACTGCTCTCAGGGTTTCAATCAGCATATTACGGCCAACTGTGTCAAATGCTGCGCTTAGGTCGAGCGTAACCAGGATACCACATTTTCCACTTTCCATAATTTTTATCATATCATTTGTAATTGCGCACAATTTAGTTTTTGTTGCCTGTTTTTTTTTTCTGTAAGCTGACTGATCATCGGGAATAACGTTCTGAACTACCGTTCTATAAGTTAGGATGAGTACGATAGATTCGATATTGACCTACAGAAGCTAAAATTTTCTTTTATCACATCTTTCTTTGTAAGCCAGCTTTATACAAGCAAGCTTTTCACTATTGGAAAGATACTCATGCTGGAACAACATTGCGGACAATATCCAAACATAGCTCCACAACTGATTAGAGGGTTTTTTTCTTCCTATTTACCTCTTTTAAGTCAACGTTATGGGAAACGTTATTTTCATAGTAGATGTCTTTTTTTCTCTTTTCTCATCGTTTCTCGAAGTCATTCATGTTCAGTTCTTCAAACTTACTGAATTTCCTATGACTGAATATGATAACCGGGAGATCAGAATGGACCTTTTCTAAACTATGATAAATTCTTTAAATTTTTTCTTCGAAGTTGTTCACAAAGTTATCAGCCAGGTTCTTGTGGTCACTAGTTGCATCAGGTATAACTTTTTCTTTCTTGAGTCCTAATATTCCAACTAAATTATCATGGATTTTTTTTTCTTTTTTAGGATTTTTCTCTTCACTAAATATTTTTGTGTAGTACATTTTCTTGGTTTTCATAATCAAGTCGCTGTACTGATTTCTGACTACTTTATATGGTGATCAATTTCAATTTTTTATTGACGTTTTCGATTTTTTTACATAGATCTTCCATTTTTCTTTTCTTCTTCTTAGCTTCACATAATTCACCGTTAAACCATTTAGTATTTTCTTTAACTATTATTTGCCTCGTCACCTCTGGACATTGTCGTTGTAGTTTGATGCTAATATACTTTGGCTGTAGACTGTTAAACCCCTGACGCATCCTGGTCTCCTGTCGAGGTATTTCTCAAATTACACTTGCACTTCTGGCTAGTTTCTCTTATCTTCTTTATGATCTCAACAATAATTTCATCAGCTTTAAAGTTGGTTTTGTTTCTGTAAGTAATAGTTTTTTTTTTTTTACTGCATAGCCTTTCAGTATATTTATACTAATGTGACTAGTTTAGGTATTGGAAATATCACGCACACAGCAGTTCAACCTTTATATCACTCGCAATCTCATTGTTTTTCAATAACGATGTCGGTTTCTTCACAACATTTACAAGATCTTTGACATAATTGTCATCATCATTTTCTAGATGTAGGATGAAGTCCCACAAATCAGTGTATTTTTGTTATCAGCTAACAAGTTTAAGAAGTCACTGAATTCGTCTAGGAACGATTTCTTTCTTACGTGCGCTTGGTGGTTTGTCAACGGTTTTCATTTGTATGCGTTTTTTTAATGTGTGTATTTAGTGTTTATATATTCAAATGCATTGAACACATTTTGATTCCACCAACTTGTTTTCTCTCGGTACACAGTAAAAGTTGCGAGTACCTGGTGTCATTTCGTTTATTATAAAATAAACACTTACATTATTGCTTATCCAAGTCTCCGTTAGCATACATACATCTAGATTGTGATCATTTATAAGATTTCTAATAGTGTTAGTTTTATTTCCTACTGACTGTATGCTTATCAAATTCCACAGAAGATTGTTAGTCAAAGCCATGATCCGTTTTTCTCCTCTTTATATACTATGCACTTATTCCCATCGCGTGCTTTAGATTCAGTTTCACTGTGGCCTTTCTTTTTACAATTTTTACACTTTAGGTGTTCTAGCACTTTCATTTGAGTGTGATTTTCACTGCATTTAGGGCAAACGTGGTTATTTCTATTTCTACAGTTTGTTGCACTACGACCAAATTCCTAACATTTATAGCATTGCTAGGGCATGTAACAGTCGTACACACTGCAGCGGATATACAGCGTACACAACTTGTCACCTCTATCACAGGTAGCCTTTCGTACTTGTGGTGTGCATTTGATGACACAATGCTTATATTTGTCAACTTTGACTTTCATTTCATTTACAATTTTCAGGTCGTCGTCGTCTTCAGAAACGAGAGCACTTATCCATAGAATTTTCTTGATAATGTTGTTGACAATGTCATCTTCGTCCTTCGGAACATATACTTCTGCCTTTTTTAAGTTTTCCTTTTCTGGAAATCTTACAAATGAGTGTCCATCTCCTGTTGTTTTTACTTTTTCAACTGGCGCCGCTATTTCACTCATAATTTGCTTCTTTTCATCTGTTGCTGAGCTCTCTTCGTCTTTACATTTGATTAAAAGCACTTTTTTTTCTCTTGAATGAGTCTGCATAAGTTTTGTCCATATTTGTCATAATCTTTACATCTTTATCAACATTGTCAATTTTGCATTGAATTTCATCTATGTTGGTTATGACGTCAGTAGTTTTTCGAGCCGAATCCTGAATCAGCTCTGCGAATACATTAGTGTTTGCTTTTATTTCTTCACGCTCATCTTCAGTGAGTTTCATTTGTGTTCTTTGTTCAGGCCGTTGTAATTGTTACAGATGTACAATACGTTGTCACTCGAAAGTATGCCTGTGTATTTGCTGTCAATTCCCTAACATCTGCAGTGGAACCATAGAGTACCACACCTGTCACAGCAAGTTGCTTCTTCAACAACTTCATCGGAGCAATGACCACAGGTTGTTGCTGACTCGCTCTCAATTTGGGTTCACTCATCTTCATCCAGCTCTTTCTGCCTCGTTCCATCTTTATATGCTCTTCTCATAATTTCTTGATAAAATTTATATGTTATTCTAAGCTTTCCCGTTCTTGTTTTCAATTCTACAATATTTGATTTCTCTTTTCCCTTTCGCCTCTTGGTTTTCGCTTTGAGCATCGCACTGAGTTTTTTTTTTGCACTGACGATACAGAGCACTGCTCAGACACGTCCCTCTGGCACGAACACTACGGAGTAGCAGTTTCTTAGATATGTTGGTTCCCCCATAGTCTAGTGCTTTAAAGACTGTAGGAAGTATTTTGTATTCTGTTCTTGTTTTTACTGGGAGTAAAATTCCTCATTGGACGAGAGGGTTACGTGCTCACCTACCGATTCGGTAGTCGTGAGTTCGATTCCCCGCTCTGCCAACGTGGAATCAGAGGAATTTATTTCTGGTGATTAGAAATTCATTTCTCGATATAATGTGGTTCGGATCCCACAATAAGCTGTAGGTTCCCGTGTTAGGTAACCAACTGAATGTTCCTAGCCACTAAAAATATCTAAATATCTAATTCTTCCGGCCACCCCTAGGAGAGCTGTTAATCAGCTCAGTGGTCTGGTAAAACTAAGATATACTTAACTTACCAGGGAGCCAATGTAGCTCGATTAGTGCTGAGGTTATTCTGTCACGGCAACGCAATACTTTTGTTAAATCTAGCGACTTTATTTTGAACCTCTTGCAATTTTCTTAGTAAGTAGTTAAGAAGACCTTAGAATATAACGTTGCAGTAGTCAAGCCTTGAAACTGGTAACAAATTGCTCTTTTCAGGGTATCTTCGTTTATATTTTCTCATAAATGCAATGTTTCTCATATGATAGTTAAGAGTTTTTATAATAATCGCACTATATGTCCTCGGTATTTTGTCATCAATAGGTACTCCTAGTTGCTCACTGCCGCTATAATGTTTACGGATGAAGAGCCAATAGTTATGTTTTTGAAGTGTTCATATTTCCGTCGTGCGCTATCAGATCTAAGTTTTTGGTAGGCAGAGTTAAGTCATATTTTAGTGTATAAGGCTGGATTAAATGCAGCCATATTTAGTTCAGCCTGTGGGGGATAAGGCCTCTCTTATGAACAGTAAGCAAACTGTCATTAACTCTGAGTTTCTGTTCTGCAGCCAATTAGCTAGCTTAGCGGTTGACGGAGACTTAACCGATACTACAATGTACCACTCCGGTCTTTTTGTCAAGCCTGGTGGCAAGTTGACCTCACAGAAGAGAGAGTCATTTTCCAAGTCCAGATCTTCCCAAGGCAACATATATTTTATTTTAAAAGGTTCACATCTATGGAGGTAAGATTTTTTTTATTATTATTATTATTCAATAACACCTTTAAAGAACCTGAAATTTGCTTGCAAGCTGCCCATAAAAGTTTTGAAATACATTTCTGCTTGAATAGGTCAGGTAAAATCAGTGATAAAGCGAAAGCCAGATGCCGTCTTAATAAAAATATCTTTTCGAATGCTTGGCTCTTTTTCAAAACGATTAGGAATATCTTTGAGAGGACATTACTAAACACTCCCTCTAAAGTGAGAGTTCATAGTAATCCTTGTCATTTATCTTATTCCAGGTTCGAGTGGGACGAGTGTACAAGGAGATGGCAATTTAACATCTTACTTTCTCCTCTGCTCATACCTGAAGGTATACGAAAGAGCGGAAGGCCACATTCTGTGCTCAAGCCATACTGGCATTGTTGGCAGATACGTCAGTATACAAAAAGTTACCGCTGAAGCCACTTACATGCAATTCAATGATGTGAATGTATTCGTTCTGAAGAAATAATTGATTTAAGTTAGACCTATCCTGCCCTACCATTTTTTTCACCAGCTCAAAGGCTGGATACAAAGAGAGGGGTTAAGTCTTAATTTTACTTCCTTGTTAGACTTCAAAGCATTAATGCAATGTGCAACAAACATTCGGTGACTTTTGTGAGTGTCAGGGGTCCAAATTATTGTTTCGATAAAGGTGTCAGTTCCAAAGGTATTTTCTGGAAATCAGACAATCCTTTATTTCGAGTTTCCTCTTGTTTCATCTTTAACATTACACCTACAAGAATGATGCTAATGATTTGTTTTTTCTTTTAAAAAAATGTAGGTTTTAATCTTCATGTGATATTTCACTGATATTACATAACGCTGGACCAGAATAGGTACTATTTGTGTGAGCAAAATATCAATGTCCGTTTAACCACTGTCATTTAATCATAGTCTGTCTCTTTCTGTATCACTTGTCAGTCGTGTTTTGCTGTCAGACATTTGCACAAAGTTAAATTATTATTGTTACTGAAGGAATGAAGAGACAATAACAATGAGGTTTCGGTAAAAAAAAAAAAAAAATATAGATTTTAGTATTCAAGGCAAACCGGTAACCATAACCAATGTCAGACCTCAGGCAGGTGTGTTTGCCGTAACCCAAATACCAAGGGCTAAAGGGATTTGCTGAAGCTGAATTCATTTCTATAACTCAAGTGCAATTGACCAATTCGCGACGTTGTAATAAAATTCACTGATTACACAGATACTATAATTACACACACACCCGCTTCAGTTCCAGGTAGGCCTATCTCTAAAAATGTCGGCGTTAGTTCCAAGGCCACGCCAGGATACAGATGTTTCTTCTCCATTTTTATGTAATACGATAGATTTTTGGGGTTCCACAAGGCTGAATTATCCAGAATTTGTTGTTTTCTGTTTCGCTTGTTCTCTAAACTGTTACTGTTTTATTCAGTATATACACGCACAGGTGTACCAGTCTCACAGTTCAGGCCTTGAAAGAGAGTAAACAAGTGCATTACTACCCTAGTAATCGATTAATTCATTTATAACAGTATTTAATCAATAATTTTCTGTTTCTAAGAGTTTATCTTTTCTTTCTGTATTTCCTGTCATTTTCTATAACTTCTTTCAAATGAATAACATAGTCTTTGGAAGCTTGAATTTTAGGACAATAGCCAATGTGGGCTGGTTTGATATGAATATAGGGTTCATCCTCTGCACAATAATAATAATAATGATGATAATTACATATCTATTATGTTTTCATCAGCAATAAAATTAAGGAAATAACAGCCTTGATTTTGTGTAGGCAGTCCAATAAATACCCTCTGAAACACATTATCGTACAATAATTTTGTTTTGAAGGAAAGGATCAATGAAACAATGTAATGTCACATAATATTTCAACTTTGGTTGAAGTCAGTCTGGTAGAGACGGTAGCTTGGAGTATCGGCTTGCAAGAGGCCATTTTCATCAATAATATAATCTGTAAAAGACAGTCTCTGGTAATGAAAAGCAAATCCCACTTGGAAAACTATAATACTTTCCTAAAACTAAGCTTTTTGGACACTAAGCAGATATGCTAACTTAGATATTTCAGTTGGCAGTCAGTTCCCTCAGTTTCAGCTGATGAGTCATTCCAGGTACAGTAATACTGGACATTATGCTGAATAACAGCGACTTAATGCATAACGTCGACTTTTCATAACCAACTTGAATTACAAAATTACGAAAATAGCTTTGACAGCAACAAGAAGATCGTAAAACATACGAAAAAAGTTCAGCCTTGTGAAGGCTTTCCCCCAAAAAGACATTAATACTGAGAAATTGTTCTTTGTCGGCAAGTATAGAAACGTGTCAGCGTATGTAAATGAAATTATTATTGCCGCTCTTGTAAAAAAAAAATAATAATAAATAAATAAACTGTCAGCCTGCACCATCAGAGATTCACAGACACTTGGTCATTCCTATATAGATCAAAAACGTATTTTAGTGGGGGTGGATAACCAAGAAATCGTGCACTTTTGGGGTAGAAGCGTAAAACTTATGTTGCGTTAAAGAGATATGTCAGCTGTTTCAGAAAAAATTATAAATATCCTTATTCAAATATGTATTCTTATATAAAAATGTACGTACTTTAATACTCTCACAATTTATTGGTGCATTTGCATGTACCTAGTATGTTGAAGTATAGTCTGAGGTTTGGTTTGAAAATCTGCAATAATAGAAAATAATATTACTAAAAGTATTACCAAAAGAATAAACGTTTACTTCATCTATTTTGAATATGGCAGACATTATTTAATTTATGTAAATAATAAATATGTTTAAATAATTTGTAGAGACTTGGAAAAAAAACACACCCAAATTTTATACATAGGAGAGGAAGTAATGGAGTCAACAGTTAGTATAATGTGGCTGAATAACAAAATACTGGGTAATAATCGGTCAATAGATTGCAGGCCCCATACTGTCCATCAGGGGACAGGGCTGATTGGGGTCCATATCCAAAATGTTTAGTGGGGCCTAAAGTAAACACATGCAAAGTTTCAAGTGTTATGCTTCTACCACAAAGTGCACAATTAGGTCCAAAATCTGGGGGTAACCGCCCCACTATTTGACAAGGGCTTGTATACTTGTTGATAGGTCATGGCTGTGGTGTACAATTACATTTCCATTAAAAACAAAGCATTTGCGTGTATTTTTGTTTAGTTAAATAAGAGACAAACATACAGATGTTAATTAATAGCATATGAGAATACTATCGTTCCCTTTTTACATTCTAAAATGCCTGCAAACCTACCTATAGGTAAGCAACAGGTTATTGCTGTGACGCACATTTGGCTTGCAATAATTCCATTTCATTTGAAAAGAAAGCATTTGCGTGTACGTTTATATGAGTAAATGAGAGCTAAACATACAAATGCTACTCAATGATATATGTATTAGAATTGTGGCATCCCTTTGTATGCCCATTAATACCCGGAAAAGACCTAGACCGTACAAAGGGCTGGTCACTTCTGAGGGATTACAATTCCCGAGGAGGATTAGCACTATCTTCGTGAAACCGCGCGAGTAATGAGTGAACTTAACAGTGTCACAGCTACCAGTGAACAAACAAACCCAATCGATAACACAAACATTTAGGCTACTGTTTGTTACTGGTCGCTGGTTGGTTAAATGGTTTGTTGGTCTGTCCAGATTCTCACACAAAAGCAACCTTTAGTCTTCTCGTGACTTTACTCTTCGGTGGAGCTGATCTCGAATGAAACCATAGACC